>NC_084972.1:3569730-3747230 GCF_963691925.1 Scomber scombrus
TGTAGCATCTCCTGAGGGAAACAGCAACCATATTTCAACATCTACCATCTGAAAAATGAGAGCCTGTACACATCCCTGGGGAGACAGAGACGGAGAGGAAAGAAGTAGGGCAAAGGCAAGTGACTAATCCTTCGAATCAGCAGCGATTGCATCCCTCCGCAGACCGAGCCAGTAATCTGTGGGCACAGGCAGAGCAACCCTGCAGGGACGGTCTCATGGCTTTTGGCTCCAGCTGTTTGATGGCTGGCTTAAGAGGTCAAGTGGGATCATTCAGACATGTCGCTCTGCCTGTCGCACAACACGGTAGACCTAATAACATCCAGTTACTGTAATGTGGTCTGTATAGGCTCCCGTGCAGAGATTTGTCAAGCCCTTTATTTTTTCTACATCAGTGGAGACACTGTGGGGTCAGAGGGGTGAGACATGAAGTAGCTCTGTGAAGAGGGAACAACGCTGAGATTTATTTTACTTTATTTTTAAGGATGTTTGGTGATAGAGTATATTTTTCTTGTTTTTAACAAATCTTGTGAAAAGACCCTAACCAACAATGAATCTACTAACATGCCTGATATATCATTTCATCTGTGCCATAAAGCTCCATTGTTGTCCAAAGACTTGTAAAAACATGTTTCTTCATTACCATGAACACACACTTTAATTTATTTGGATTCAATCCCTCAAACACTAGTCCAACTGTTACAAATACTCACTAAAGGATTACATGTGTATTCATCCACTGCTGGAAATAGTCCCCAACAAATACACTACTTCCTACTGTTGAAGTGACATTTACTAAAAAAAATGACAGTGCCCAGCTGTTTTAGGAAATTACTGTGCCTTTTTTTTCTTATCAATAAAACTTTACATTTGCAAACTTTTTAAAAGTGAGTGTCACAGACAGGATAGGGAATATTAGGAAGATAGGAAGTATTGAGATGGGCCACATTGTTGATTTGGGAAACAAATGAAATATATAATAATAGCCCTATTCTCTTTAAGGAAATGATTAGTGTTATTGCCTCACATTGATTGATTGAGGATGGGAAACTACAACCATTTTTTTGGTTATAATCATCTTTTCATACATCTTCATATGTCATAAGCAGAACTCAAAGGACAGCCTCTGAAGCCTGGCTGAGGAACACCAGCACTCTCTAAGTGTACTGTTCTAAGAACAGAAACACTTTGTCGGACAATATGACTGAGTTTTCAGTAACTGCCAACTCATTAGATGGCAGAAGTATAATTGGTAAGCAGTGGAACATTTACGTTTGTCCAATCAAACTTCTTTTCATCTTTGTTTACTACCTAAGATGTGATTAACCCTTAAGTTTGGACTCAACATGTTTCAGTCTTTAGCTATAATCTTAATGCATTTAAAATTAGAGCTAAGTTAGTGAGTGGTAGAAGTATCCTTTACTTAAAGCTACACATCTTTTTTTAATACTAACAGTGTATCAAAGGCCTCTGCACTTCCTACAGCTCTGGAGTGTTTTAATGTCTCAGCATGTTTTGGTGCAGGCGACACAACTTTCCTTCATCCTCACTGCTCATCAATCTTATTCCCAGCAGCAGCGGGCGTCTGTTTTCAGCAAAAAAAACAAGTTCTAATGAACACACTGTACACTACCTGCTCAGAACCAAACAGCACACACAGTGAGAGAGTAGCTGGTGAACACAGAGGAGTATTTAGCAGCTAAAGAGACCAACCAAAAATAGAGCCAGGGACTCCAAATGAATGACAGTGTTGCAGTTGTTGTAAAGTCTGTTCAACGTGTTACTAGGCAACATATTCACGACCATAAGAAGTTAAAATGATGTCAGTTATGTGTTTACAGCTTGTTTTGTTGTGCCCAAAAAGTAAATGAATGCCTCTATAATCAAAAGTAGCAATGTACACATACTAAATTACGGTGTTAAAGTATCTAAATAAAAGTCTCATGATGCAGATTTCTATTATATTGTTGTACTTTATATTTCATATAATAGATTACTATCTCTGTTTGACATATGGACATTTGAGCAGCATTTTAAAGTTGAATTGGTGAAGGTGGAGCTATTTATAACTATTTTGTACAGTGTTGTATATTTTAATATAGCAATGCATTATATCTAACTATCTGAATTTGCAAAATAAAAGCTAGAAGATTGATGTTGTAAATGATATCAGCTCTAAATTAAAATGAAAGTACTGTACAACTACTGTAAATGTACCACTGTCTGAAAAATACTATTTTCCACTTTTCTAGATAAATGCTGTATTGTACTGTATTGAAAATCTCTGTATTTCCATGTGTAACACTACTCACAGTAAGTTAAAGTCTTAGAGTACGTGTTTATTTACTACAATCACCACTTGCCACTCTCCCTTTCCAAACAGGAAAAGAAGAACAAAAGCCCATCAGGACAGACAGACTCCCTGTAATCACTGCCACCATCGTCACATAGAGAGAGACAAGAATTAAAAACAATGCCTCTGCTCTCACACTCTATTTTCGGCTCCTTCCTCCAGGCTGTAAAATGTGGAAATGTGTGGTAGAAAAAGTCTGCCACCTCATATGTGGATACACCAAATTGCAGCTGCCATTCCCAGAATAACTCTCTCTCTCTCGTTCCATGGTCATGTGTCCTTTAGGAGCTCGAGTTGACTTATGTTAAAGAACAACCCTAATGCTTTTGAAACATTTCCTGTCAAGCTCGACTGATTCGCCCACATTGTTTCTATGAGAGTGAGTTCCTCTCTGTGTGAGGAAGTGTTGATGTTGCTGTGAGGCCGGTTACTGATAGGCAACACTGACCTACACTTACCCCTGACAGGCCTCTGACAGACCACCTGACAGCCAGTAACTGAGCTGATGTTGCTGTACCAAGATTTGATAAATGCTAGATTAAAATACATTAAAGAAATTCATTATTCATTTATAATTGCATGCAACCTATTTACATGTTGCTGATCTTCCTGTTGCACAACCCATCCAGTGATATAGTGATAAATAAATATGATGCAACACTCCAGCTGACTTCCAGCTAATGATTACTTGAGTTTATAGTGTTATTGTTGCTGTCATATGTACAGTACAGTATGTTTCTCCCGTCTTGTTTTTATGCTGTACCAGAACTGGCCTCCGGGGACAATAAAGATTTATTGAATTGAAAAGAAAATGTGGCAATTGATACTATCTTCCAATTCAAAGACACTGTCCTATTCTGTCTCTTTTATTTGAGGAAGGGTTGGAGGCTTTTCTTGGTAAGAACATGCAAAGTCATTTTTCATGATATACAGATTGTGTAATTAGAAACTGTTTTCAACTTTTCAAGACTTGGACTTAATCGGTGTCACTTTAATTCCTCATATTTAGCGTTTATGAGCAGTATAAAACCAGAAATAAACGATTTAAGACATATAGATGTAATTGCCTGCATTTATAAGTGTGTGATTTCTCAGAGAACTTAAGTGTAAAGTCAGGAAGTTGTGATATGAAGCATAAAAGGCTAGAGATGCTGTAACTGTGTTTTTTTAAGTGCCTTACACAGAACTGCTCTCTGGAGACTGAAAATGTGATCACTGTCATTAGTTTTTAGAGCCATTACCACAGACTGATAACCACTGTCTTTGGGGTGAAGGAACATGTCACCCAGTGCAGCAGTATGGCTCACTGACATGTTTTTAATAGCCTTTGGGGCACAGAGGAATAAGATATATCAGGCTTTGGATACACACTCAATAAAAAAAAATATAGAAAATTGACAGTCTGATCCTTTAATGTCAAATAAACTATACATATCAGTTTCACAGCTGTACTTTTTAATGTACACTACTGTGCAATATATTATCATATTATCATTCTGACAACACCAACATTACTCTTGTTCAAATGTTACATATTTTTTACTATATGTTTTACTACTGTTGTTTTTATTGCTTGTGTACTTACCTATTATTTATTGTTCTTTATTATTTTTATTGATGCTCTTTTTATTTTTACTATGTACTTGCTGCTGTAATGCTGTCAGCTTCCCCACTGTGGGTATAATAAAGGAATATCTTATCTTAACTTATCTTATCTTAACTTATCATAAAAAAAAGAAAATATTCAGCTGTCATTTTAACTGCATTCAGAGACATGAAAGACTCACATCTTGTCCTGCAATGTGATTTGACAATTATCCTCCTTGAATGGCATATTTAATTTGTAGCCTATATCTTTGTCATCGTTAATACTGTGTATATATTAATTTAGATAGAGGCATGAATACACCTCTTTTTGTGTCTTTCCCTGCAGAAGATATTCTATTGCAATAACTTTCACCTGTGCAAATGAGTAAAATTCAAACCTGACTTGGACTTGCTCCCAAATACAAATCGGACGTGTTTAAATCGGTAAAATAAATCTAGAAATTCATCAGAAACATAAATGAGTTTGATCTTATGTAGTGTTTGGAGCTGTATAATATCTCATAAACCTGATTGAGTTTTAAGATAAGATGTATCTTTATTGATCCCCCTTGGGAGAAATTCAAATAGACACAGTAGTAAAGTGGAAAAAAGTAGAGTAAGGCTGAAAGTGTACTAAAAATAGAATCAATAAATAATACAAAAATAGGATAAAATAAAATACTATACAGTAATCTGGATCTTTGTATAAATAAATCTGCAATATATATATTTGGAATATGCAGATGTTCCTGAGATTTACAGATTTACAGAATAAACCCTCATGTAGATAAAAAATAATGTACAATGTGCAGAAAAGCTGAGCTATATACATGTGCAATGTTCCATAGGTTTACATAATATGTGCATACTGCATGTGCAACTGTAAGTATTTGCAGAACAAGATGCAGATAGTAGTTAATCTGTATATCTCTGCTGATGAAAATATTCTGCTTCACTGCCTCTGCTTCTTTTTAACCCCCATGATTGTGATTGTTATTGACCATGTTGCCAGTTTACAACTCTGCTTCCTTCCTTCAACCCAGGCTTTCCCCACATGTTGTTCCACGCAGCAGAACCTCTGACAAGACCGGACGACCCGCCTCCAGCCAACCACGACCGACCAATGAGGCTGCAGAGCGGGGACGAGCCTTCAACGGCAGCCTCTTATTTCTCACTACAGTAAACCACACACTGGCAGTCATGTGACGGTCATATAGTACAACTCAGTCAGTGCTCCAGTCCAGTCTGAACCAACGCTGCTGCTGCTGCTGCTGCTGCTGCTGCACGGCCAGTCTCAAGGGCAAACACTGCCCCGTCCGATGCACCGGATAAAAGCAACACTCCCCGCGCTTTTTGCATTGGGATTATATGCTTCTTGCTTTGAGTGATCAAGGTAAGACTGGAGGATTTTTTGATATATTTCGTGTGATGGTGCGTTCAGGGGTGCAGCGTGTGCGTCGGTGCCATATGCTGCAGCAGGCTGGACGAAAACATGTTTACGTTGAGGAGCGGAGACGCGCGCTTACTCATGCGTTATGTATGCACCGCCAGAAAAACACAGTCCACGGCTGTGATTATGAAGGGTCGGATTTTTTTTTTCTTTTCTTTTTTTTTTTAGCGTGCCGCAGTTGAAAGTGCAGAATATAAATGAATGAATTTTCAATGTGTTTTTGGTCTCTCTTGTGCTCGCAGCTGCGCATGTGACAGGATTTACAAGTTTTACAGGATCCACGCTGCCTGCACAAATCTGATCATTATTATTATTATCATGCAAAGTATGGATAAGCTGTGAATATACATAAATAGAAGGCGCTGGCTGTGTGAGAATGCACAACTTAGTCATTAAGAGATGAATCGTTCCTTTCCATGAACAACATAAGAAATGATTCCAAATCAAAATAAAGCATTAAATAGGACAGTGTGCATCGCTATATAGAAGGATAGTAAATCTGTTGGTTGATGCATATTCCCAACTTCAGAGGCAGAGATGTGACTGATTTACAGCTCTTTAATTGTCCCGTAAACAAGCAGGGCAGGTGATTTACGCACGCAGCGGAGGAGCGCACGTCTGCCCCATGTGGTGCTTTCTGATAATATTGTTGACAGTTTTTTCTTCTTCTCTCTCTCTTTCTCTCTCTGGCTGGGTTTACTCTCGGTCACTCAGACCAGGCAGGGGGCCCTGGAAAGGGAGGAAGGATGGAGGCGGGAGGAGTGAGGGGGGGTGAGGAGGGAGGCAGTATAGGACCAACGCGCCCTCTTCCAGGAAAATAACCTATTTATGAACTATAGCAGGAGTATAATATAAAAACAAATATTATAATGTAGAACCATATACTCGCTTTGCTGTTTAAGCTCATGCAAATCAACTATATTATAATATTAAATATATACCGACTTATTAACTTATAGCCTGAAACTAAAATAGACATAGAAAGTAGCATGGAGATAAATCAAAGGAAGTATATGAAGACTTTAAAGGGAGCATATAAATACATGACATTAAACTTCTCATTAAGAAAATGACTGTAATATAGGACTACTATAACAAACTCAAAGGTATGAATTTAAAAAAAAATCCCAATTCATTGATTTGATATTTTAAATTTGATTGTTGTTTTTCAGTAAGATATCATTGCTGCACTACATATATAATACAGTATACACAGAGTCCCTTTAAATAGTGTGTTCAGTGATCCTACATCAGACAAATACAGTAACAGCTTCTAATTTAGTCCGGATTCTTTTTTGGGGAATTATATAAGTAGAGAAGATAATGCATATATGATATACATGTATTTTATAAAAGGTTCTGAAGTGTACACTTGTATCTTGGACATTTTCTACCCATAATGATGTTAGCGTGACTTTGCACAGTTAAGTAGTATACAGTATAAAGTAAGGCAGTCACAAGGGGTCGCAGGATAAATCTGAAGGGGTCACAAGATGAGAAGACACAACACACTACATTAAGCCACTTACTAGGTTTATTTCTGAGCTTTCAGATGCATCTCATAAGCAGATGCATGACATTCCAGTTTTAAAGGTGAAGAATGAACTCTCAAGCTCAAATCTTTGCTTTTTACGACATACACGAGAGTCCTTTCGAGAAGGTGATATCATTGTTTGGTTGAAATGTTGGTAGCTCATACAGACATCTCTGCGATGTGACGAAGGGTCATGACAGGGAAATGCTTAGATGTGAAGGGTCAAGCAAAGAGGGTACAAAACAGTGCTCCTGTGGGATTTTAGAGTTTGCATACACAGCATGACAAGCATCTCATATAGGTTGACAGATGGATTAAAGGATATGACATATTATCATACATTTCTTAATACGTATAAAATCACCTGACACTATCTTTCCAAGTCAGGTTGTTTCCTTTTTAAGTTAAACAGAAGGTGCATGAGGGATTAAGATAAACAGACTTCTCACTGTCTCTGTTTATTTCCATTTAGACATACTGCGTCCTGGCTGGAGACCTTGGATTGTAAGAGTGTTTCCCTGACGCTTACTTTTTCCACCCTGGGAGAGAACACCAGGTGTTTCACTATCTCACCCCAGTGAGAGGACTGGCCTTGGTGACCTGGGTTTATTTGGCCTAACTTTCCAAGTGAGGGGGGATCATTTTCTTACAAATCTTCCTAAACACAGACTCCAGGTCCGACAAGAGACAGCAGTTTGGCATTAGCCAGGGATGGTGGATAACTCCCCAGTGAGCGAGGAGACTTTTCTTCCTTACGGTGGCTCTCCACCAGCATACCGGCTGTCTGACATGGTGACAGACCTGAGCTCCTACCAGGTGATGCCATCACCGTTTTCGGAGGATGACCTTAGCGAGTCATCCAGCCCTCGTTCCTGCTCCAGCCCGGACTCCCAGGTGCTCAGCTCGAGCTACGGCAGTAACTCTAGTGCCGAGAGCCAGGACAGCATCCTGGACCACCTGCTGTCCCAGGCCTCTTTAGGCAGTGCTGCTGTAGCATCTGGGGCACCTATACCATTATCTACTTTCCTCTGGGAGTCAAGGAAAGATGAGCCCTTGAAACGTGAGCCTGTGAAGGAGGAACATTTTGACTTCCTTGCCTGGTCCAATGCAGAAGCAGAGGAACAACTCGGAGGGTCTTTCCAGCCCACACTGGAAGAAATTGAAGAATTCCTGGAGGAGAATATGGAGGTGGTGACAATGAAGCAGGAGATCAGAGAGAGTTGCCCAGGGTTGGGAGTGGGACTAGAGGAGGCTTTTGGTCTAGAAGCTGGCCTGGAGTGGTGCAGGGATGCATCCCCTGAGCCTAAGCTGGAGTCAGAGGCCAAGTATTCAGACCAAACTGTCCCCACCGCCTGCACTGCTGCCTCCGGCGAGACCAAAACCACATCTGTTAACCCCACACATGAATCCAGCACAACGGACAAGAAGGCATCCGCCAACAAACCTTCATCAGCAGACAGTGGTTCTAACGGTGGTGGGATGCCAGTCATCCTACAGATTCAGCCCCTTCAGATCAAGCAGGAGCCCACCGCGGTGCCTCTCACCCCCGTAGCCCAGCCCCCACCGCCTGCCCCAGCCTCAGACATCAAAATCGCACAGTTACTAGTCAACATCCAAGGTCAGACCTTTGCCCTGGTGCCCCACATCCTGCCCTCCCCCACCATGAACATGTCTTCAAAGTTTGTACGCATTGCTCCCGTCCCCATTGCGGCCAAGCCTCTGGGGCTCGGGGACAGCTCAATCAGTCAGGGATCGGGGATTCTTGTCGGAGATCAGAAGTTCCAGAAGAACCCGGTGGCGGATCTTATCAAAATGCACAAATGCACTTTTCCTGGCTGTACCAAGATGTACACCAAGAGCAGCCACCTGAAGGCCCACCTGAGGAGGCACACGGGGGAGAAGCCTTTCGCGTGCAACTGGCAGGGCTGTGGATGGAGGTGGGTACTGGATATAATGAATGAACATGTTTCGTAGCAAATTTACAGTCCACTGGCTGACAGCGTCAAACATTCTCCCTTTAGAGCGAATTAACCCTGCCCATGCAAAATCACTATAATTGCACAGTGCAGCTTTTTATGTTTATGCGTTTGTTATCTTTACTAGATTAGACCCAGAGATTGAGTCATGTTTATGACTGGTTATATAAAGCCGGGTTGTTCACAGGACTGAGCAATAACAGCAGACTCTAGTGCATCTGCATGATTTAAAAGGGCTTAACCCCTATTTGTTAGTATGGCCTATTTGGAAGCAGCAGTAATTGTATGTCAAAGGGAAATGTCTATGTGCTGAGTATGGTGTCATGTTGCTCAATGGAACCAAGTCTGGTGCAGATTTTAACTGACACTTGAACTGACCTGACGCTTTGGGGGGTCATCTATTAGCACCGGCTAGTGGGGCTTAGAGGTTCTAGAGAGCCCAGACCCCCCATCACCCTCCAACAGCTCCAAGGGAGTAAAACAGAAACAGCTAGAGCATATCATTATTGGTAATGCGCTTGATCATTGTGAAAGTCAGACATGACTGGATTACTGTTGGTGGAATAGTAGAAATAGGAAGCTCACAGGAAGCTTATTAAAGGTTTCATGATATAAAAGTCAAGCAAAACCAATCATCCTGAGTGTTCTTAACGACTATCATGCTGCTTTCAAAGTGTTAATTGGAATGATGTGAGGCAGTGGTTTGCTTGCTTGCAGTCACACTTCTTGTCAGGTAGTGAGATATCTGGGATATACAAGAATAGCAGGGGTGTCTCTTTTTGCAGATGTAAACTAAATCTGGGACTGAGCTTTCGGGCTGGAGTCACATGGGCACAACATGGGCACCTCCTGTTGAGTCTCAACAGCTGTGCAGTTGCTGGGGCAGTGTGTGTGTGTGTGTGTGTGTGTGTGTGTGTGTGTGTGTGTGTGTGTGTGTGTGTGTGTGTGTGTGTGTGTGTGTGTGTGTGTGTGTGTGTGTGTGTGTGTGTGTGTGTGTGTGCTAAGTATAAAAGCAACAAGATCTAATTTGGAACCTGCTGTGTGTAACAGAGAGAGACACAGAGCGAGAACTTGGATGTGTTCATCAGTGAGCTAATTTCTTTGCTCATTAAAGTGAAGCATCTTTTTACATTAATCAGTCTGAAAGTGTGTGTTGTGAGTGTGACTTGAGGATAAGGTTTGCCCAGATTTTCGCTGGCTGTTTTCCTTAGGACATCAGGTCAGCTACAGAGACGAGAAGAGTGCACTGTTTCCTGTGTTATTGTACAAGAACCACTGCCAGGCCGAAAGAATCTTTGTTTTTAATGCCCCAAAAAGACACCAAATATAAATTAATTCAGAAATCGAATAGCATTTCTACGTCTTTGCGCAGCATTGGTCCAAAACGTGAGTCGGACTCTGTGTTCATTCATCAAATATATTGAACAACAACAAGCTAGCTTTGGTAGAAAACATATCTGCTCTTTATGCTTTTTTAACAGCAGCTTTTTATTATTAGGTCTGTAAGCCTGCAATAGTTCTTGTAGCAACTATCTATATAGCTATTAGCCTAGTTGTAGCCTAGTTGGCTAATGGTTAGGACACTTTCAATGTTTGGATGGTAATCTCTCCTTGAATCATCACTACAAAACTTCAGCTCACTTCTACTCTACTAAACGCATGTAGCCACAAACCTGAAGTGCATTTGTATGCTTTAAGTCTCTGTCCACACATGTAACTACAGTTATAGGTAAAGAGGTGATCTACATGCAGTACTGTGCCTGAACACATTATGAGTAGATGAAGACCAAGAACTGAAACTACTGCTGCTCATCTGCTGCTAATAACAAGCTAAAGCTAAAGCTAACAGCTCACTTTCACAGTTTGGGTAATATTTATACTGCAGTGTTATGTTTGCTTACCTATTTCGATGACATAAAGTTCAAAACTTGCTATTTTTATGATTTGCACTTCTTGACTGGCTTCTTCTGTACAGCAATCACCAACCAAACATGATTAGCCAGTAACAAAATTAACATGTGTCAAATATTTGGCCACACCACTAGTTGAAATTGGATATAAAAGTCTAATTAAACTAACTAGAAAATGTTATGTTTTTTGTTATAAAGAACATCACTTTTTGTGGACCCACTTTGCAAATTTATGCTTTTTATTCATTGCACTTTTTCTTCTCACTTGATAAAATGAGATTGAATGACATTAATATTAGATTCATTAAGGCCACTGCTCTAACTATACACACAGTCACTATTCCCACTCGCCACTCAGTACCAGTGGCAAGTACTGACATGGTGAGTGTGTTCTCCATGTGCCTTGCATCTGTGCATATGGTATGCTTACCTTTACTTGTGCATTAACACATTGGTCCAGAGAGCTGTTACGTAATTTGGCTCCAACCTGCCGCAGCTTGCAGACATCAGTCTTAGAAGAGCCGACTCTTTTATACATTCAATCGTGTATAAATGGTGCTTTAGCATGCAGATATTGAGTCATCAATAATACCCCTTAAAAAGCTTTGTGTTGGTCTGTTTGACTTTAGTACCAAACTGGCAACCTGCCACCACTCATGTACTGTATTTGTAATGCTGCACAAGTGTGTCCTAATACATGAGGAGAGCAGCAGAAATGTGTGCAGTAGTAATCCAGGTTGTGTTCTGACTAACAAAGAGCTCTTGTCTGTACACAAAAGGCAGGATCTAGTTTGGATGGAAGTGCGTGTGTACGTGCGTGCGTGCGCGTGTGTGTGTGTGCATTTCACCCACTGTATGTGATGGGGTAAATTAGGGGGCCGACCAAAGGAGAAAAAAAAAGTGGGTAAAGTGTGAGAGAAGCAGCAGAATGGAATAAGGAGCAGAAAGTAACTTAGTTTCTTTTTTTCTTTTTTTCTTTTAAAAACAAGGAGACGAAGTGGCGGTGGTGGGATAGGGGGGTTTGAGAGAGAGGCAGATAGAGTGGGAGAAAAAGGCCTGTTTCAGTTTTGCACACAATCACTTGAAGGGAGCAGCAGTGAGGAAGTGGAGCGAACAAAGACAAAGTGTTGAATAGTTACCATGACTGTGGGCTAGGAACGTCCAGGCTGCCACGCTGCGTGAAAGAGAAGAGAGGGATCAGTCAAGGTTCTTCATAGACTGAGAGGAACAGAAAGGGAATGGCTAGATGTAAAGATGCACAGAGTGTGGTACTGTATATTCAAATGTATAACAAAATCAACAGTGCAAGGAGAGTCTGCTCCAGGTAGATCAATCTCCCAAAACTTCTCTTTTCAGGTTCTTAGTGGATTGTTTTGGCCAACTTAGCCTTTAATATTGTGGCTTTGATGCTCCATCCTAACACTAAGTACTGTATTGAGTTCTAACAAGAGAGTAGCATCTCCCATCTAACTGCTGCTAACCATTAGAGTTTGTAGATATTTGGTATAAAGATCCAAAAACTGAATTGTCATTAACTTATGTATACTCATGAAAGTATTTAACCTGTTGGGGCCCCAGGGAGAAAGTTTGCTGTTGCTCTTGTTAAACATCCCCCCTTCCCCCAAACACATTTATTCTGGAATGTGCACCATGTGTGCAGCACAATATAAACTAAAATAATTACTAGATTTTGACACTGTGAACTTGCAACTCTGTGAGGTGAGGTTTAGGTTTAAAACTTGATACGTCAGCACAGTAGAGGCACCCTGCTGTGGTAAGAATTAGCAGTAGTAGTTTGTTGCCTACGGTGGCCCTGAAGCCTCAACAAACTGCAACTCAGGAAAACAGCTGCAATTAGACAAAACATGGGCGTCTTCTTCCAATTGACAACACATGCACAGAATTTAGAAAGAAAAAGTTCAAAACAAAGAAAACACAACCAAAGAATACTTGTATATTGGTTTCGAGAAGCATGATGCTGTAGACATTTCTGTATGTGGTATGAGTTGAGCTTTCAGGGCCACTGTTGTTACTGGTGTAGCAGTTGTGATGATGTTAGGTTCGACACCACTGATATCATGTAAAATGCATCACTTCCTATGCTGCACCACGATTTTGCGCCAACATTCTATACTATATTTCCAAAGGGAAGCTAAATGTACCCTTGCATCCAGCACGGGTTGACTTCAGAACTTCATGGTGGAGGTTTCTGGCACAACTTCACCTACTTCCAAGGTGCACGGAGAAGTGAAAAAAAGTCAAAGCTCCAGCAACCTTTGTCGTATAGAAAAAAGCGAGCTGGAATGCGTAGCTCTATTAATAAAGTTCTCCTATACTAAAAGAGTCTCCTATCATCTGCTAATCCTATGGGAGCAAGAGAAGTAGTCCCTTCTATTCTAAACAATCATAACATGTCTCAGTTTTACTCATAATCTACAACAATCTGTCATACTTTAAAAACTAACCAGTTATAGCTCTAGATGTTGGCTTCTTGTTATGGTGACCAATAGGACAATTTTCTCAGTGTATTCCTTTAAATTTCAACCACTCGAACACATGCAGAAATGATGAGCTGCCAAGTTTCCTTCGGGCGCTTCTTCATTAGAGAGCGTGATATCTTCAGGCCCAGGCGCTGTTACTCAACTCTTTCAGGCTGACTGTTGGAGGAATGAAGCCAGGAACTCCCTGAGGGCGTTTCTGGGAGTACTGTGCCCACACACGAGGGGAATGCTTAAATAGGGGGGGGGGGGGGGGGGGCGTACACACTCCACGCTTACACTCATGCATGGATGCAGCGCAACCCTTTCTTTCAAGGTGAGAAGAAGAGGTCTGCACATGGCCCACTGGTTTTCATTCATTTCTGCCAACACCAAGCCAACGCTGGTTTTTTAATGAAAATCAGGGTGCGGTGCAGCTTTTATGAATGTTTTTTTGATTTGAAGAAATGCAAACACAGTTATTCAACCGTTTGATAAAAAACAGCTTTTAGTTATCGTGAAATGAAAACAGATTCCTTTAATGGAGAGAAAACAGCTTCAAATAGATGCGGCGGATAGAACGTCATACATCCTGTCACTGTGCCTCTGATAGTTTGTGTCATTTAACAAAGCAGCAGATCCAAAGCAGATGCTGGAACGTCAGACCTCGGAACGGCAGCGATAGTGTCACTGTTTAAAGAATGAAATGATCTGTGTATGCATGCTACATCTAACAGCATGTTAATGAGATCTGACAGCACACAGTTTACTGGAAAACATTACATTACATGCAACATTGGGTTAAGATATTGAACTATTGGACTCTTTTATTGTCAAGCATTAAATTTCATTCTGCATCCACGCTGCAATGATCATACATCAGAGTAAATATATCCTGCACCTGCAACCACAGGTGTTGATCTCAGGTGCTTAAGAGTTCTGCCAGCAGAGTTTAAACTGTGTACAGTATTCATATTACACTAATCAGTACTTTCTTTAAGACTGCATTGATCAGCATTGATATGAAAGTGTTTAATTACATGTCACCTTGTGAACCACACAGTTGCCCGAGAAAGTCTGTTGTTGCAATATTTTATCTCTGTCTTTCTTTATGCCATTCACCTGCAATACTTTTTTAAAATGTAATCATCACAAGTAGTGTGAGCTTGTTCCTGTGGTTTCTTATGCTGTTTCTTTTGCATTTTGTCTGTATTGATCCGTTGGACAAGTTCCAAACAGCCTCTTCTGCAATAACTAATGCAGTTTTTACATCGAAATGTAAAGTGATATACTGGCATGACCATAATCAGATAAAGTATTGCCCAAAGCATTGTATGAATAGTGACATGAATTAACAGCACATGTCAAAGGATAAAGAAAAAAATATGCACAAAGTCCTTCGTGCACAGTACCAGTCAAAAGTTTGGAAACGCGTGAATGAGAAAGTGTGTCCAAACTTGTGACTGGTACTGTATGTAATAATCAATCAATCAAACAATAAATTAATCTTTTTTTATATGCCCCAAATCATAACAAAAGTTATCTCAAGGCACTTTTCACATAGAGCAGGTCTAGGCTGTGCTCTTTAATTTAAAGAGACCCAGCATTCCCCCACAGAAGCAATTCAGAAAACTGACCACTGTGTTTCAATCATGACTTACAACTATTATTAAAAAAAAATGTAGACAAAATCTGCAAAAAATCACAAAAATAACTAATAAATCAATAAACATATGTGTTTACTGCATGTGTGCATGTGTGTGTTAGTTACCAATGAACTCAAATAATGAGAATGATGAGGATAGGACCAATACATGAACACAGTTTCATATTAAAATGAAAGAAATGTGAGGGCTGATGTAGAACCAGAAGGTTGTGGCCAGCAGATACAAACATACTTTTACCTTTCCCATTAAAATGTGTAATTTTTCATCATTTGACCAGTTATTAAAAGTGATTAAATATGGAAGAAAATGTTTCTGGGCAGAAAAAGTGATTTCATTTGAGTAGATTTTATTTAATAGTTTTTAAGAGTGGAGACTCTGTGCTGCCAAAGTGTTAATTGTGCTCACTAAAGTACACAGAAAGTGACTTAATTGATCCAATTACACGAGTCACTGTGTAAACTTCATCTACTTGTTTCAAAGGATCTCTTACTAGCAGGTACAGGCTAGCTTTTGGGTGTTACTGGAATGGTTTTATTGGCAGCGTCTCTCTCTGTAAACTACTGTCAGATGTTGCGAGTAGCTTCATCATGTCTATTACTGCAGCGGTGTTACTCTAGCTTCTAAGCTTTGTGTGTCTACATATGACAGAGTGTACTATGGGCTTTTTTTTCCTGCTGTTCCATAAGTGTTGCTGCTTAATCACAGGGTGCAATTGTATCGATTCATCATCCTGTCAGGTCAGCAGAGCAACATCTGGGATGCAGAGGCTGGCTGGTGACAGTCAGTTTCAGAGAAGTAGGTTGCTGGAAGAAGCCCCGGAGCCGTCATCCCCGTGGCTCCAGCCAAAGCAGTGTTTGCATCGCATGCTAACCCTCTGCCATGTTTTGTTTTTTCCAAATGAGTTACAGGCAAATGAGTTGTAGCATCGACATGTGAGGAAATTCTTGCTCATGAAGGATAATTACACTGTTGAATCTGTTGGGCTCGGTGGAAGCATTTCTAGTTGTATACATGTTGGGAATAACAAGGAGGCTGCCAGAGCTGAATAGAAAATAATGCCATGGCAGTGGAAAAAGCAAGGGTTTCATCCCGGGTTGCATCATGCGCTATAGGCACTTGTCAAGTTTGGTGCCGTAAAATATCATTAACACACAAAGAAATGTTTACTCCAAAGATAAATGCTGCCATTTGTTTGTTCAGAGGAGCCAAGACGAATAGTTTCCCCACGATCAGAACAACAGTTTATGATTGGACACAAGTGGAGGATGCTGACCGAAAGCCATGAATCAGGACTTTTCATTCATTTTCTCCAGATGCTTTTGCAAGTCACTATTATGTCTCTTATCTTGGCCATGAAGTCCCAAGTCAAGTCCAGGTCCTAAACCTTATGTTTCAAGTCTTAAATGAACAACAATTTTCTCCAGATGTTTTGCAAATCAGAAATAAGTCTCAAATCTTGGCTATGAAGTCCTGAGTCATGTCTCAAATCAAGACCAATATGTTCAAAATCAAGAACAACAAATCAAAAATCAAACCCAACAAGTACCAAGTCAAGTTCAGGTCCTAAACTTTGTGTTTCAAGTCCTAAATGAGCAATCAACTTCTCCAGATGTTTTGCAGGTCAAAATTGGCTATGAAGGAAAATATCAGGTGTGCCTTGATATTTTGTTCTTGTGACAGGGGTTGGGGTTTTACATCCAGTTTTGAATCCCTTATTGAATCCAAGTGTCTTCCGCTTTCTGCATTTGTAGCTTAAGTTAAAAACTCAAAGATTTATTTAGATTTGCGGAGCAGTTTTTAGTGGCAGCATATTTTTTTGTTCATATCTCATAGATGACACCTGATCTTGAGATTAGCAGCAGGAGATGTGACATGCTAATTGTTTGACACATTGAAACAACAGCTGGTATGCGTCTAACTTGGCACAATTTATTTTTCACAAGCTACTTCATAAGCTTAAAATATTCATGTGAATGAAAGTTTAAGTGGGAGATTCCGACAGCTGAAACTGACGTGACACAGCTTGATGGTTGCTAAAGAAGACTCACAGCTCTGTTGGTCTTGTTGGAACTGAAAAACAGAACACCTCCATGCAATATTAGAGAGGTTTTACAGTGATGGTTCCTTCACATTACAAATTATTTTTGGTTACGTACAAAGAGCACTTAACCAGACAACAACCAAGTTTCTTTTTGACCTTTTGGCAAGAAACATCGGCAATTAAGCCAGAAAAGCCTTCCTACATAGTCTTTTCTGCAACTAAGCAACCAACCACAAAGTAGACAATCTGCCTCCCAGTGTACGTTGACGTGCGTTTTTAGGTGTGTTAGCTTGGATGGAGATGAATTCTGAAACAGTGCTAAAACACTTGTATGGATGGAAATCATTTTTGTTTTGAAGCCCTTTTAAAATGAAAAAACATATTAATGTGAATGTGTCCAAAGTCTGCTTACATGAGTGTTTGAGTGGTCATGTCTGAATGTGATATAGAGCTGGTGTGCTCTTTCCCTCATCTTTCTGTATTGACCTTTCAGCAACAAGGAAGTGCTCTGACTCAGTTTCACTCAGTTGACTTTTAACTTTCTGTCTTGTCTTGTAATGTTGGTTGTGTACATGACCACCTGCTGCTTGTGATAGCTCCTTTAAAAGAGGTACTGCCTAAACACAAAGTAAGCTGGTTGAGCTACTTGTAAGATAACATTAACTAACTTCTTACCTAATTTTGTGCCAAGGATGGTCCTCTTTTTAGTCTGATATCTGTGGCGGATGTGGTCGTGTGAGGTTGTATGACCTCAAATAGGTTGTGTGAACAACCTATGAACGGGAACGTTTGGTTTTTATTTACTAAAGCCATCAATAGCAATCGCGAGCCAAGAGAAAAGAACACGGGAATTAAACAAACTTGATCAAATCTGTTGCCAGGAAAAACAAAAGTTGATTGTATACTTTTTTGACTTGGGTTGGATATGGAGTCAATTCAAAAGGATAAAGTTGAAGTGTAATCACGAGTCACTGGTGTTAAAGTCAAAGTCAAGCTGGTCATCTTTTATGATCTTGAACATATCTTTTGGTCATTGGTGAAATGTAAAACAAATCTCCTCTTTCTCCTTCCAGGTTTTCCCGGTCGGACGAGCTGTCGCGACACCGGCGGTCCCACTCGGGGGTGAAGCCCTACCAGTGTCCCGTGTGCGAGAAGAAGTTCGCCCGCAGTGACCACCTTTCAAAACACATCAAAGTCCACCGTTTTCCACGAAGCAGCCGGACAGTACGCTCGGCAAACTGACGCTCGGATCACTGGGAATGCTGGGATCACTCTCATACATAGACATAGGCCAAGGGAGCAAGGTGTGAGTGTGTGCAAACAGGTGTGTGTGTGTGTGTGTGTGTGCGCAAATGTTTGTGCCATCATCAAATCAATAAGTGAGTGGAAGCACGCCTTACCTTTTTGTTTCAGCAGTCTGTGATTGTTCTAATTTATTGTACAAAGGTAAACCAACACAGTTGCCATCTTGTCTGTAATCAGCTAACGGTTGTTGTTGCTGTTGGTGCTTTTGTAGATTGTACTCCTTATGTTTGTTCTGCTCTTATCTCCTGCCTCAGCAAAAGATAAGATAAGCTTATTTTCATTCAGTCTGGATTATGTGATGCTTTGGTAATAGCCTTGCGTGACCATTCTACCCCGGAGAACAACTGCCTTTTATTTTTCGGAAAACTGCCAATGTTTCGGACATTCCTCATCTTATGCAAAGTTAAGGAAGTTCATATGGACCTCCACCTGCTACTGCCGGAGTAGTAGTTACTCTTCCTGGGGTCCACAGAGGTTTCTGCTGTGAGGTTTTTCTGATAGCTTTGTCCTAGTTTTTGCTGCATTGCACCACAGTTCACTGTCAGAACAGATGAACACCTTAGTTATTCAGCTCAGTGTTGATGCACAAGGAGAGATCATTATACTTCGTGGACATGAACTACTGATGGCTTAATCTCAATAAGCTACCGAGGCTCCTCTCACATTTTACTGCAACTTTGTGAACTGCAAGGAGGAAGACAATGACAGAGCAACACAAGAAATGCAAAAGCGAAACAGTGATTGTTCAATCGGCCTTCTGTTCAGTGTTAAATGTCTAAGCTAAGTCACGTGTACCTACTCGCTCGTCTTCTATATGTATCACTTTTCTGGCCTTACTGTACCACAAAATCCTTACTGGGGACTGTTTCGAGTCAAATAATCAAATTATGGCCCATGTCAGTCTGCGCACAGCCACAAAACAGAATGTCCCAGTCTGCTATTATTATTTGAGCTGTTATTTTGCTGATAACTTGACACAACAGCTGCCTCAACTATGCTTTATCTGTTATTGGACTCACCCTGAGAAGCCTTTGGCCTCAACTCATTACAATACGTTGAGGCGACATCTGTGGACACACTACACACTATGGTGCTGAACTACCAGGAGGATGAAACTTCTGGGAAATGTAATCACGATATCCTTTTTTTCGAGGCCACGCCACAGGTGTTGAAACTTTTTAAAGCCCTAATCGCTCTCACTCATCATTTGCTCTGTTCATCACCCCCCGCTGTGAATAATGTAGGGGTGCACAGCGATGCCGTCCATCATCATTCATGTAACGTAGAGCGACAACAAGCAGGGGTACACAACATTGTACATCATTCCTTTTTATTCAATTTTTGAATTTTGAACGCTTGTGTGAACACAGGTGTTTTATCGCATCCTATGAATGTATGTAAATATGCAGGAATGTACATCGCTGCATCCAGGAAACACACAGAGACTATTCTGATACCATATCTTAAAAAACAAAACAAAATAACAAATCAGTGGTTGTGAAGATTTTTAGTGCAAACCCTAAATGTGTACATAACTTAACGTTTCAGTACATATGAATATATTATATATTTTTTTTCTTTGTTCTATCCAAGATGCATTTACAAATAAAATTTTAAAAGAAACAATCATGTGTGTGTTGTCTTGAGTTTCACTATTCTGGGTTTAATACTTTCAGACCAAGAGGATATTGAATTTATGGTCATACTGCTGCTACTGTCACTTGACTTGAGTGACTGTCATGTACATTAAAATGCCACCACTGTGTTTGGATACAATGAAAAACTTGCTCTCTGAACACTATAATCATCCACACATATTCTTACAGTATCAGCAGTATAAATAATACATGTAAAAAAAAAAATCTATAAATAGCAAACAAGTTCATGCCAGTAATAAATAAGAAGTTATGGCCAAACAAAACAGACTGCACAGAGGGTTAGTGGCTACATGCCCTTGTGGCTTACTGCCTGTAGACAAGTCTTATTGCAGATGATAAAACAAGTGATGCTGTGAAAATAAATGTTGGCCTGGACGACACGCCACATTATTTCTGCTAGTGATTGGACACTGCAGCTGATCGGAGTGCTCCAATATTTCAACACAACACCATCATTTGATACAGTTTTGACTCAAGTAGTGTTTTACCTCCAGGTCAGACTGTAGGTCAGCTTCATTCATCATTTCTTTCATTTAATCTGGGAGAGCAGTCTGTTGTCTTTTATACAATAAACACGTTTTAATGATCTATTGATGTGAACTGCATTCAGTCCAGTTGCAGAAAGTCATCAGGTAGATATATATTTTGATGTGACCTACCCAATGTCCTAAAAAACTAATAATACCCTGGGTTATCCCCTAGCAAAAAGTAGTTTATTCAAGTGTACTACGAGTATACTTTTATACTAAAACTGAGGCAGTATACTTGAAGATTACTTTTTATATACTAAATTTTATGTACTTAAGAATAGTATAGTGAAGTATACTTGGCGTATACTGAAAAGTATAAAGAAAAGTCTAAGACTAAGTACATTAATACTAAGACTTACACTTATACTTTAATACTAAAGTTTCTACTTGTACTTTAGTATACTTTTTACTTCTTTCTGCCACAAAGTACTAATACTGAGTATATCTTGATCCAAGTACAGAATAAGGTCAAGTCATTGACTCGTGCTTACATTTCATTTAGCAGAATAAAAATGTTTTTCACTACACACATTAGCTTTGAGGTATTACCCCTGTTATAAACGTATATGTTCAAGATCATATAGTATAGAACTAGTACAATGGCAGTATATAGAAGACTTGTTGTATACTTTAAGTATACTTCAATAAACTAAAATGTGGACTAGAAGTATAAACCTAGTACACTAGTAGTATATAGATGAGTGTACTTGTTGTACACTTGAAAGTGAACTTCAAGTATACTACGTTTTGCTAAGGGATAGGATAATGTGCTCACTAATAGAATATCAATAAATGTAGTTGCAAAGGATAAATTCATTAATTTACATCAATATATGAAATCTTTTTAAATCTGTAAACAGTATAAATATATAATAAAGTTTGTAATGTATGGGTTTTTGTGCAGCAGTTCATTTAAATATTAAATATGCAGAGACTCATATTTCATGTTCGGTCTTGTTATGTGGAAGGCTATTAATTATGAAAGAAACAATTGTGCACCCTCATCATTATTCGGACAGAAGATTTATGTGGCAGTACAAACTCGTCTCAGAGGAATCAGAAAACACTCCAGAGCAACTAAAGCTGACTGACAGCTGATCCATCTATGCTGCAGCTTGAATTTGATAGTTTAGTGGAAGGGTTGTCTCATTTAGTATCTTCAAGTCTTCAGTGACACAAATAATGATAAGGAAATGCATCGTAGCAGCCCAAAATTAGCATTTTCTCTCTGTAACCTCTATTATTGGCAGCTTGGTGTATCTTTGTGGAGAGTGAGAGCATATAGAGGCCAAATATCAGCTCTGTATGCATTCCACATTCACATAATAATCCATTCAACGTGAGTAGGCTGACTGAAATGTAACTGCTGCCTGAGCACAAAGGTTCATTTTCACTTGGCTTTGGAAGTCTCTAAGCTAATGAGTAGATTAAGCTGTGGGTTTTTCTGTCCAAGTATTTGCTCCTGCTTTGGTTAGCTTGTTAGCAAGATATTAATTAACAAAAATAAATAAAAATCAATGCTAAATAAATGATTGCAGAGCTTTCTGTCATTCCGGGAACACATTATTATTCCTGTGAACTGTGAAGCTTTGAATTAGCATTAATTAGCTCCTCGCTCATTTGACACTTTGCCAAGCAGAGCTGTTGTTCAGTAACCAAAATCACAACAGCTGGTAAATGTGATTCAGTAATGATTGACTTTCCCTGTTTTGATGACTGTCCATATATTAGCTGCATATCTCTGGTTGCTCAGTTTTTTTAATAAATAAAAGGTTGACCATCTGGTGACTTGGTTCGGACAAAACAGCTCCTCACCAGAGGATGAGCTACCTGAAGCGGAAGAAATTCAGCACTTCTACACCATCATCCTCACCTCCTCCATCACCATCTGGTACACTTTATTACTATAAAATGTTTCTTTCTTTTTTAGATTATTAAGGACTTACTTTTGTGCATATTTGTGATTGTTATGCACCACAACATCAAGGCAATTTCCTTGTATGTGCAAACCTACTTGGTAATAAACCTGATTCTGATTCTGTGCGTGGTTGATCATGTTCCTTACAGTATAAATACATGATGATTGTCCTTCATACATGGTGAGGGCTAAGTGGGGTACGTGATTGGAAGCTGGCAGCAGAGTTAGACCAGAGGCTCTGCTTCCCAGCGGAGATTGTGCCAACCAACCTTAGACCAGATCTCATTCTATGGTCAGCCTCACTCTAGCTCATCTACATCATTGAGGTAAAAATGCCCTGGGATGATGCAGTGGAGGAAGCCTACAAGTACAAGAAGCTGAGGTATGCAGAGCTGGCAGCTGATGCGCAACAACCAGACTGGACAGCAAAGGTCTGACTAGTTGAGGTAGGCTGTAGAGGGTTCATAGCCACTTCAACATCAAAGCTACTCTGGGAGATGGGAGTGTGAGGGAAGGTCTACCGGCAGGCAGTCAAAGACCTCTCAAGGACTGCTGAAATGGGGAGCCAGTGGCTGTGGATTAAGCGAAAGGATTCCACCTGGGGATGGCACCTAGGGGATTCACTGGTGAACCCTCTGGAGGTGTCGTGTGCCTATCAGTGAAACATCGAGGAACGAGCGTGCCCACTTGGAAACCCAGAGGATGCCATCACTCATTTGACCATCCCATATAGTCCTGGCAGCATGCCTCAAGTGTGCAACTAAGGAATAATAACATATAGCCTTACACAACTGAGACTCTGCCTGATATCAGCTCACATTTAGACAAACAGGATGTATCTGTCATGACTTTTAATGAATATTCCAAAGTTTAGCTGCTACAACTGCCAGCACAAAGTCCCCAAATGTCCAGCATAGGTGAGACAGTATAATTACAGATATAGCAATATAGTTACAGCATACTGGCCCCCCTTTAGATTCACATTATTTTTCACTGTGACATCCAGCCTGGTTCAACCTCTGCGGACACACGTACACGTGAGGACCAGACTTTCACTGCACCTGAAGTTGCCTGTGCAAGAAGTTGCTGACTCACCTTCCATAGGGAGACTGTCAAAGTGTTGCAGTTGATGAAGGGGGGCGATTGGTTCTGGCTCAGAGATCTAGTCTGGAGATTGTACTTTGGGACTGATATGTAAGTATGTAGAAGGCAAGCACCCGCATGTGAGTATGTGTATGACTTTGTGTAGAGGGGTTACTGAGAGCACAGAGAGCTGGGGGGTGTGGGGCGACAGTTAATTTATCCCATATGATCAGTCTCACTGTGGACGCATTTACCTTGACAACTGCTCACAGACATAAACATACTGTACAGGAGGCCGCACCTGGTTTGAGTCATGAGCTACTTCACAATATATAGGCACATGAAGGGTTGTTACATTTTCCTGTGTATATTACACATTACACACAGCAGGCACTGTTGTCATTAACCTTTATATAATCAAGGAAGCTTGGTTTTCTTAGCGGAACGTGCCTGTTCTCCTTTATGTCATACATTCTTACTGGAAGCTGCACAGTGCAACTGCAGGCTGCTGGTGGCTGAAACTTTGCAGTCAAGTAAGTGATCATGCACGACTGTCCTCCCAAGAAAAAAACAAAAACATCATGCCTTCTAGCACATCTAATAATTACGATTTTTATTGGCACGGAGCAAAGGAAGAAATAGTGCAAGTAGTGTGACAATAGCCAAGCTTTATTTGTGTCTATAGCTAATGAAAGCTTAACCATTGTGGTGAAAAATGACATCATCATTTTACTTTTGAAACAGCAACATTATCCTGTCAATTGTGACCAGATCAGAAAACAACAAAATGTGTCCTTCTGGATGGCATCAACCAGCAACATATTTCCTCGTTTAGTTTGGAGGATTTTTTGGATCATGCATGACATCATGTCCCAGAATAAATAAAAAAAATACTGAATGAACCTCTCAGTCACACTAAGTCACTGAGGCTGTTATTTATTTTTGTTCATAAGACAAAAATGTAGCTCTAAGCCTCTCAGCTTCATGCCCATTCATTCCTACAAAAAACTATAACATCTGTGCACTACAGTTTTGAGTTTGTTGGGGGATTTTTTTTGCAAACATTAGTCAAACAGGAGACAAATACTGCATTTGTTGGGGACTATTTTCAGCTGCAGATGAATACACATTTGGTTCCATAGGGATTATTTCCGGCAGCAGAGTGTGATGGACCGAGCTGGCAGGCTCAGGGAACATACCGGAATGGGAATTTAATTTTCAAAAAAAGAAAACAATATTCAAATGTAAAACAAAATAAAAAATAAAACAAAAGTTTGGGGAACTGAAAAGATCAACCTGACCTAAAACGGTGAACACACCGATCAGAACACTGGGGTAACACAAAGAAGAAAAAAATGACTGAATTATAATTACAACACGAGACAATTTGAAGTATTAAGAATCAACCATAAAAGTACCAAATAACCTAATATAGTCTCAAGAAATGAACCAAAACTAGGAAGCACATTTCCCCCCATTATGTGGAGGGCACTTGGTTTAGTCTGATTGGCCACTTCCTGTATTTACCAGCTCTGCACCTTTGCTCAGACCTGAGAACACATACCAACCAACACTGCCAACTCAAAAGAGACAGAAATTACAACATATTAAGAAAAATTAACTAAAGATAAACTTAAGTGTGTGTACAAAAACTGACCTAAATGGGAACTATAGAGAGAGAACTACAGAAGAAACTGGATGTGTAAGTGCAGGAGGGCCACCGACATCTGAATCAGCTGTGTGGTGACAGGTGCAGCCATCACATGTTGTACATGTTGAAATAACCTACAGGGTCCGTGTTCACGGTGCTGACGGAACATGTCACCAGTGTGGCTCAGTACATGTTAGTATCCGTGTCATTAGGATCAGTTAATTGTTGATCTGAGTTTTTCCATGAGACTTCAGGAAATTCAGCCTATGTAGTAATTAGTGTAAGAAGAGAACCTGTAGAAAGCCCTCTGAGACAACACACCTGTTATATGGGCTGATACAATAATGACACACTGCTTATAGAGAGTGTAGCTTACTCTGTGATGCGTTTCAGGAAAGGTTGTAAAAATCAACATAACTTGACTGATGCCACGGTGTTCACCGAGCTTTACTTGTATTTGTTGGTCATTATCAACTAGTTTAAAGTCAATAAAGACAACTTACAAGACAAGTTTTGTATTTATTTATTTGCCAGTTGTATGTGTCTCAGTACCTGTCTAAGAGTGATTTCACTTATATGGCCACTTAAAGGACCTGTTCAATTTTTCAAGTCAGTCTTAAAACAACAATCAGGGGCCAAAAGAACATTGAAAGTTTTACTTGCTGTAATGATTCCTCCTGTTCATACTGATCATCGGAAGATCCCTTTATAATGCACTTACAATGGAAGTGATGGAGGACAAAATCTACAGTCCTTCTGTGTAAAAATGAGTTTAAAAGTTGATCTGAAGCTAATGTGAAGCTTCAGTCGTCCAAATGAGTCAAATCAAGTCTTCTATGTTTCAACGTTACAGTGTTTTTAGTGCCAAAGTCTTTTTGTTACTATACTTCCACCACAACTCAACAGGGAAACACAAAGACAGTAAATGTGTCAGATATCACTTGATATGACTAACTCAGACTGCTGAAGCTGAATAGAAGCTGATCATCTACTTTTAAATGACTGTGTATACTTTATCCTCCATCACTTCCATTGTAAGCATATTCGAAGGGTTTCTTTTAATAGTCAGTGTTACGTCCATTGACTTTTTTTTTGTTTTGTTTTTGCTGCCGTTGATGCTTTGTCTTTTGATTGGTACCGCTCAGATTAGCTTGTAGACAACCTTTAAAGAAGTCTTGTAGGGAAGTCTTGTTTTATTTTCTTCTCCTTTTCTGCTGTTTTGTGGTCAGTCAACGAGCCTAGTGTTGTTTTTCTGTTTCTTTCTGTAGTATAAGTAATCCTTTATTTATATATTATCTATATTATGTTACTCCCCATGTTCCACTAGACAGTAGAGGTTATAACAGGAGGAATGACTATAGTGAAGAAAACCACTTTACCTGTTCATGTTGGCACCGGACGGTTGTTTTAAGACAGACTTGAAAAACTGTGAACCAGTATCCTTATATTCCTCTCCTCTTTTGGCCATGGGATACACAAATAAATACAAACCATGTATGTCCTGTTGTGTCCCAATGTTTTAGTGACCCCCATTTCGGATCACTGTAAGCTCTAACATCACTGTGTTTTATAACGTAGAGTGCCACACACAGGACAGGAAACTGTGTATTGTACATACAGACGCAGTATCTTATCATTGTTCCCGCTGGCTTTATGATGTTCAGAGAGGCTCAAGGTTACACACTGTTGGCTGGACGGGAGGTGCTATATATCTGAATGGAGCTCAGTGAGCCAGGACAGAGCAGATTGTCTGTGCTGATTAATTGGCTTCGGGGACTGCAGTGAGCTGTGGTTGTCAGGAGCTGTGTAGAATCTCTGTTATCTATCATTTATACTGTAGACATGATGAGAGATACAGCACAGGGTGATGAGTGTATGCTCTGCATTATGTATGTCTAAGGGAAAACTGTTTATCCTGGACCTGTCTGTGTGTGTGTGTGTGTGTGTGTGTGTGTGTGTGTGTGTGTGTGTGTGTGTGTGTGTGTGTGTGTGTGTGTGTGTGTGTGTGTGTGTGTGTGTGTGTGTGTGTGTGTGCCCACATGTTATACTTGTATTTACAGTATATGCTTGACAAGCAAACTGAGGCACCTCCTTGTGCACAGACAAACCAGTCTTCCACAGGGAGCTATGTTTCCTGTTAGAAGGGAAACAGTGAGACAATGTGCTGCTCTTACTCCTCCCTCCTCATTTGCTTTGAACACATTGCCTCATGCACATCTGCATAAAGCATCCACATTGTATGGAAACTGCAGCTCCCTAACTGACCACTGCACAGTAGCAAGAATGATAAAGGGTCGCTTCCAGATTTGTGGAGCATAGTGCAAAACAAAAGCTTTTGTATGAATAAATTCAGCAATGTATAAATAAAATAGCGAGACCACAGGCCTTGAATCTGAAAATATATGTATAATAGTATGTAAGCCGTGTTAATAAATCATACACAAGTCAATATTTCTGTAAACCAGCTGCAAAATGTCTCCACAATGAAGTGTGTGCGTGTGCGTGCGTGTGTGTGTACAGATTAAACAAATAGTATATTTGAACTTTGGATAGCTGTTTCCAGTCTTTATGCTAGGCTAGGCTAATCACTAAGCTAAGCTTTTGCTCAGGTGCTATGTCTGTACTTTCCAAAATGTTGATATAGCCTAATTCTATCTGCAAATATTAACCCTGCTAAGTATTAAAGAGGCCTTTTGTCTTTTCTTTTTGATTAAATATTAGCGCTAGCAGTGTGTATGTTTAGTTCACTCTGTGCTATTAGCATCTTTAATGGGGTTGAGTCATTGTTGTATTATTGTTCTTCATTTGGTGCTTAAATACACACACAGTTAAAAAGAGTAAAAAGTTCAGCTTATCAAACATGAGCAACTACTCTTCTGTTCATTATTTTTGCACAAATTATGTCATATTTAGCTCATAAACAACTTTTAAAAGACATTGTAGGAAAAGTAAAAGAATGTTGTGTGACTGTCATAATGTTTAAGGCTACATGTATGCAGGTCTTCCCTCCTGGACTGTACTGTTATATCTCAGCACTTAACACAATGTACAGTACACAGTACAGTGCGTCAACTCTTCCAGAAACGTGTCAAAGTTCACTGTGTGGATAATTCTCTTATAGATTCAAGAGGGAAAAAGTGAACAATGTTCTCATCTGCACCTCGTCTCTGCATCATCTCTTTTGTTGTGTTTCTCTGAAGGTTTGGCAGCTCTACCAGGCAGTCATCAGGATATCCTCTTCAGAAAGCCAAGAGCTGAGAACACATCTGTGGGCCATTACATGTATGACCACGTGGTTGGTTGTGTGTGTGTGTGTGTGTGTGTGACTATAAGACTTCCCCCTAACTACCAGTAAGACAAGTTTGAAACAAAGCTAACAGTATTCTCCATCTCTTGCTCTCATTATAAATGCACTTTGTGTTAAATTATAGCAACATGAAGGAGGAAATCATTTATAACTCAGGGCGAGGGATTTCCCGCAACAGCCCAACTTGCTGTTTTAAATGTCATAAAGCTGTTATTCAGCAAAGCCTTCTGACTTTGATGCAAAACTCATGGGATCGTCAAACAATCTATTATACTGTAAGTGTCGCATTTAAACATGAACAAATTATTAATGCATTTCTTTTGATCCATAATTACTATGATTATTATCATTGCAGTGAACAAATGAGGCTGTAAGTGAGATGTTTATCAGGATTTGGTGGAAAATCTTACAGATTGCTTTAAAACACAAAACAGCAAGATGTGTACAGCACATGTAAGAACAGTTTTACATTTTCTCATCCAAACATGTGTCCAGTGCAGTTTTAAAGATCCATTATGAGATGTTTTTAACTCTTTTATTATTAATTTACTTTGAGTCAAAAGTCACTTTTAATGTGAAATGCTCACTAAGACTTCAGACTCAACTGAGAAATCAACAGCCTGCGCACTTTCAAGCCTTTTCTACCTTTAACACCAGTGGTATGTTTCAGCCCATGGTGTAGGTTTGGTTTCAGAAAGGGGAACATAATGAAGTAATGAAATATGCTATACGATACGGTACGAAACGATACGGTATTATAAGATACAGTACATTACGATACAGTACGATACGATACAGTACGATACGATACGGTACGTTATGATACGGTACGAAACGATATGGTACGATACGGTACGAAACAATATGGTACGATGCGGTACGATACGGTACGTTATGATACGGTACGAAACGATATGGTACGATACGGTACGAAACGATATGGTACGATACGGTACGTTATGATACGGTACGTTATGATACGGTACGAAACGATATGGTACGATATGGTACGATACGGTACGTTATAATACGGTACGATACAATACGGTATGGTATGATACAATATGATATGATATGATTAATGCTCAATTCTTGAGCTGGAGTCAATCCCATCTAACATTGGGCATTCACACCTACGGGCAATTTAGAGTTGCCTATTAACTTAAATGTTAGTGTTAAAAGCCCAGGAAAAAGTGGAGTATTTTTTTCAGCTTTGAGTAGTGTAAAACACCTCCAACAATAACACAGAGCAGCCTGAGAGACAAAACTCAGGGAAGGAAATCTTCAATACACTCACTGCACCACTCCGCTGCTGCCTGTTAAGTTTCTTGCTCTATTATAGATGAAGGTGACCCAGATGGGAATATTAACATTTGTATCAAGTCGGATCTTTTGTCTGGATTTTGCTGGCTGGATAGTGAGAGGACTGTAAAAACCTGAAACTATAAAAGAAAAGAGATTTTTTAAAAGTGTTCCCAGAGTAAATGACGTCCTTGTGTTCAGCAGCTGGTCAAGAAAGTCAAACATCTTCATCTCCTGAGCTTTTTCTCAGGAGTTACTGGAGACCAAACTAATGAATACTAGACTCAACAAAAAAAAGAGACGGTTGCCTTGTTTCTGTTCATTGACTTGAAGAGAGTTGTGGGAATGTGACCTACCGCAGACCAAAATGAAAGAGACTAGGAGTCATTAACTGGTTGATGAGTATGCAAATGATGTAAAGCATAATGTATGTCACCACAGACAACAGATTTCAACTCAACTGAACACATTTGGCAGATTTTAGAATGATGTGTTACACAGCGCTCTCTACCACCACCATTAAAACCATTAAAAGTAATGCTGTTCATACCTCCAGGACAGTTCAGAGACTTAATGTTGTGTTAAATTATCAGCAATGAACATAAAATGGTTCATTTCATCATCATTTCTTGTCAGCGACATTTTATTATCCCATTGCCAAAGTATCAGTTGAGCTCTGATATCCAATAAAACATTAGCCTATAGTTTACACACTTTATTGTAATGATAAATAATCAGATGCCATCGCCACCGTTCTCCACACTGCCGCAAGCCACACTGAGAAACAGGGGAATTATGTCAGGGTGCTTTTTGTTGATTTTAGTTTGGCGTTCAACACCATTCTGCCGAACATTCTCATCAAGAAGATGACTGACCTGAACTTCCCACCCCTCACCTGCGACTGGATAAACAGCTTCCTGACGGACCGCCCACAGACAGTGAGGGTTGGGCCCCACACATCCTCCACCCTAACACTCAGTACGGGCTCCCCTCAGGGCTGTGTGCTGAACCCCTTCCTGTATGGGTTATACACATATGACTGTGTCTTCTCCCACCACTCTAACATCATCGTCAAGTTTGCAGACGACACTACAGTGGTGGGTCTCATCTCTGACGGCGACGAAACAGCATACAGGGAGGAGGTCCAGAGGCTCGTAGCCTGGTGTTCAGCAAACAACCTGTTGCTGAACACTAGCAAAACCAAGGAGATGGTGATGGACTGGAGGAGGAAGAGAGTAGACCCCACCCCACTACAGATAGACAGTGTCTGTGTGGAGAGAGTCTCCTCTTTCAGGTTTCTCGGTGTGCAAGTGGCTGACGACCTAACATGGCACACCAACACCTCAGCGGTTGTTGGCAAGGCTCAGCAGAGACTGCACTTTTTAAGATTACTGAAAAAATACCACCTGGAGGCAAAGCTGCCGCAGACCTTCTATCGCTCCACGATAGAAAGCGTGCTGGCGTACTGCATCACGGTGTGGTATGCCGGCTGCACAGCCAAGGACAGAAAAGCCCTGCAGGGGGTCATCAAGTCAGCACAAAAAATCATTGGCTGCCCCCTGCCCTCCCTGGAGGACATTGTAGACTATCGGGGGCTAAACAGGGCAAGGAAGATCCTGTCTGACCCATCTCACCCCGGCCAAGGCCTCTTCAAACTTCTGCAGGGTCCTGAAGAGCCGCACAAACCGGCTCAGAAACACTTTCTATCTCTGGGCTATCAGGCTCCTGAACAGTTAACCACCCACCCCCACCCCCACCCCCAGCACCTCAACTCAGCACCTTGTATACGCTACAGTATTCAACACCTACCTCAGGTTACATAGGCATAAGTGCAATATGCGCAATAGACTGTGTATGTGTGTTTGTGTGTGTAAATAGCTTTTAAAGTATTTTCATTGTTTTTATGTATAATATTTATATTTATTTTGACTTTTATTGCACCACGGGAAGAGACCCATACCGATTTCGTTGTGACACCTGTTGTACAATGACAATCAAGGATATTCTATTCTATAATGCTACTTTTACTCTCTCTATGATGTCTATTTTGATTATTGTTATTATTATTACTATTATTATTATTGTTGTTAATCATACAGCTCAGTTGATCTGCTCACCCAGTTATACCAGTTATAAGCTGTTTTACATACTTGGTTTTCCATATAAGGAAAACTACATTTTAATTTAGGGCAAAGGGAGGTTGTAGCGAGTTCTAATTGCATCATAAAATTGTAATAAAATTCATAGCTGCATCAAAACACTGTATGTTAAAGATGGAAAATGAGGTTACAACCACAGAAAATGTGCCACACAGAGAAGAAAATAATGAGGTGTAAAGTTTTTGCCAGCATCATAATTGAGGTAAGTTTGTATCCTGTTTCCACCGAAATTATATTATACTAACTGATATTAATGTCTTTTGGGAGAAAAACGTACATAACTCAATGTTAAACTTATATGGTTTTAGCCCACCAGGTATGTGTACTCTTTATAAAAAAAAAACCTCCTGGCATCAGTGCACAGTAGGCTTAAAAAAACAGCATGCCTTCTGGTCCCAGCTTGTCTGAGTAAGGTCCCATTTACAGCGGTTTACTGTTAAAAACTTCTCTTCCTGTGTGGTTTCAGGAGGAGAGAATATGGCCGCCGATGGCAGCCGCTGTACACGACCAGACAGAGAATGAGTGAAAATAGACACTGCAGACGTCTCAGCGGACACACAATTGCTAAAGAGGAGGCTGCATATCTGCGTAGGAGGAGTCTGGATTTAGGGAAAGAGAGAGAAAGGAGTAGAGAGTTAAAGCAAGAGAAAGATGGTAAAAGATAAAACTGGCAAATGTAGTTGGATGGTGATAAGAGCAGTGTGACAGGAAAAGAGAAGAGATGGATAGACGGAGAACTTTAAGGAATAAATCTGTGAGGTTATAAACCAAATGGAAGAAGAATTAATTTCAAAGATTGCTTAAGAGTACAGTAATATCACAGAGGCCAACTCTTTGGCACAGTTATTAAAAATAAATGTCCACAGTGTTGAAACGCTTGTTAACTCCTCAGATATTTTGGAGGATATCCAAGTGAGTTTCTCGTTATAGAGGTCGACTGCAATGTGGTTTAGTGGTTGTAATTTTTGGTGGTTAACAGGCATCCCACATTGAACTGCCATTTCAGAGCAGACAACATTTGTTTCTGGTAGACTAGAAAGTACCCCTTAAATGGGATTACCTCCAAACAACAGCTTCTTTGCCTTCCTGCTGGGTCTTCAGGCCAAGACGTACCCCAAACTAAACAACAGAGGAGTGAATCCAGAGTAATCCAAGACATATGTGGCTTTAAGTGTTCGATTTTCCGTTAATGTGGTTAGGGTTTGGTAAGGTTTAGATGGGAAAAACTACTTTTGGTGGTTCAGTTTAGGCAACAATGGTTCAAAGACACCACTGACGAACACTGATAGGAAACAGGTGGTCACTGGTGTCAAAGTCACACATTTTTGTATACGGTCACTGTCCTGTGAAAAGAAAAAAGCTATGTTTTCAGCTTTGTGAAGGTGCATTTTCCAGATAATCCAAAAGGTTTTAAATTGTATGTTTAGCTTAAGAAGTATGAGAATGAGAGACTCTCAATTCTTCAGTTTTGACTTGACTTGGAGATGCATGGATTTCAGGATACATGGAGAGCAATGATACTCAACCATCCACCCTGACCACCCCAGTAAAGCCCAATTTGTACTTTCTTCAAAGGGTTTGTGTGACTTAAGCTTCTTGCACACATTTCGTATCTACTCAGTCTGGACTGTATGTTCTGTCCATGTATGTAGACACAGTGTGGAAGAAACAGAACCATGTACCTATTACTTAATATCTAACTGTTAGAGGTTTTGCTGTGTATACATCCAGCTTCTTATGCCTTTGCTTCTGCAAGACAATGGCCATAGTTCACATGAGTTCTACTTACTAGCCTTTTCAGTAGCTTTTAACCACATCTCATGGTGTTCCACAGCAAATTCCACTTGCTCTTGCCCAATGTCAAACTTTTAAGCACCAATTGTAAATGCATATGGTGTTTACACTATGTTTTTTTTTTTTCTTCACTGCTCTGTGGATTATATAACAACAATCCAAAGCTGGAGCAATCCTTTTATGTATGATGATCTTTGTAAAGGAACCCCATTCATAGTTTAAACATGACGAAAAGCCAGTTACACATACTCTACCTGAGGCTCCCTCCACTCATACAAAAATGTGGCATGCTCAGGCTTTGTGCTTACATAACAAATATACATCTGCTTCCCTGGGACCAGTGTGAGGACTGAGGAGGAGCTATGTGCCTACAGCATATACACTTAATGCCCCATCTCTTTCAAAACACAGCTTTTAAAAGAAGATGGTGATCTATTGTATATGGAGCTTATGAAAGATCTTGTGTGCCAGGTTTACATTGTTGTGTGCAGGCTTTTGCTAAATCTATTGAAAATACAAAATAATAGTTAGGTTTCAGTCCTGCCACTGGCCGATCGTCAGTGATATACTGTATCTGAGCATTTGTGGCAAAGCAAGGTTAGCAGGTCAGGCTAACTGAGCCTTCTGAAATCACACTGTTACGTAATGATGCATCAAATAGAGGTGCTCACAGGGACGGACAATTGCACAACACGGTGACACTGAATTTAGCAGGCTGTGACATATTGACGTGCAGTGTCAGCTGTCTGTGTAGGGATTTCTCAAGGGTAAAGGTGTGTGTGTGTGTGTGTGTGTGTGTGTGTGTGTGTGTGTGTGTGTGTGTGTGTGTGTGTGTGTGTGTGGGTGAACCAGGTGTTCCTCATGCTGTCGGGACATAAATCTGTTTACACAGTCATGTTGTGGGGACTCGCCGCCCTTATGAGGACAAAAAGCAAGTCCCTTTAATGTAAATCATTAATTTTTAAGGAGTAAAGACTTGATTTAAGGTTAAGGTTAGTTTGGGGTTACGGTTAAAGTTAGGATAAGATTCCAGGAAAAGAATGTAAGTTGTAATGTCATCTGAAGTGATGGAAAGCTGACTGTGTGTGTGTGTGTGTGTGTGTGTGTGTGTGTGTGTTAGAGTGTGTGTGTTTGCATGAGTCAGACTTTTGATATCTGTGCTCACAGAAGCTGCCATGTACAGTGCCTGCTTATCAGGAGGAGTTTCTAATGTTCATTTACACACACACACACACACACACACACACACACACACACACACACACACACACACACACACATACACATACACATACACATACACATACACATACACACACATACACATACACATACACATACACATACACATACACATACACACACACACACACACACACACAAACACACACACATTTACCAGACTACCACAGAGAGACAGAATAAGGATGTATAGACAGAGAGAGAGAAGTGAAACTAGTTCTTTATTTTACTAGTGTTGTGTAATTTTATCTATGAGCGAAACTACATGAAACATCTCTCACAAGTACCAAGATATGGTTTAACAATTGTGTACAACATTAAATAATAAAAGAACACCAATAATTAAGGAATTTGTGAATTATATTCATTAACAGTAGATGTTTTTTTTATTTTAAATGAATACTTTTTGTGTAGTTTGCTACTTTACATAAAAGTGCAGCAGCTTGTAGCCTAACCAGCTCCAGTTTGACGGTAGTTTCCCCAGCACTGGCCTCTGGTTCAGAATGTATTGTGGGTTTTTTTTCTTGGTGCTTCACTGAACACAACAGGCAGTGTTCTTGGGTGGGAATCTGATAATCACATCTCTGTCACTAACTGGGGAAGTCAGTGCAAGGAAATAGAAGTAATGCACTCCCCTGTTCCACGACTTTGTCATATGTATGTAAAATAAGAGCAAGCCCTGTCTACTGGTTTTACTGGTTTGTTTGTGCATGCATATAGTTACATATATATATATATATATATATATATATATATATCAGCCTTGAAAGCAGGCAGGTCATCCTTTTACATACAGAAAATCTGACGAGAAAGATGCCATTGTGATCCAGTGCTTCAAAAGCAATTTTCAGGTTGGCGACACCAGTGACTAAATGATATAGAAACAGGATTTTAAAAATATATATCTATATATAAACTACAGTGGCATCTGCAGCTTTCACTTCCACCTCAAAAAGACATATAAGGGAGAGCAGTCAAGCTAGATCCAGTTTAACAATAAGAAATCTGGATCTCAGCACTTGTTTAAGCTGAGGTTGAAAATATATTATCACATGAACATGAGACTACAAATGCATAAATGTGACCCTGCTAAGTGTCCAAAGGATCAGAACAAACAAGGACCATCGACCTTTACTAGCAAAGTTTCTAGTGGTGTGTAAAGCAGTATTTACATATCAGGCAGTACCAATATCATCAGATTATCTGATTGTTGATTCTTACCCACAGCAGAGACTAATATGCAAAGATCAACTTGTTTGGTCAGTTTTGTCACAGCTTCTGATTGAACTCACACCACATTTATGATGCAACCCTACAGCAGAGAAAGGCGGAGAGAGACTGAGGAGAAGCCAGCAGCTTTGGTGAAAAGTAGAGAATGAAGGAGTGAAACACCTCCAGTGAGAAGCTCTGATGCTGTGATTACAACAGCCAGGCATCCTTCACCAGTGCTGTTCTGATAGCTACACTCTCCAGTTTAAAGGCTCTCATAGACCTTTATATACAGATATTATTTATTCATATATGATGAGGCTGCAGAGTGTGATGTACGTCAATACTCAATTTCTGAGCTGTATAATGATAGTTAAGAACTTTCTCCAGCAGATTATTTTCTGTGTGGAGCACACTGGAAACCAGTACAGATAAAGCATGAACCAGCACCACTGAAGACTGTACCTGTGATCATTTTCAGCCTTATATTGTACATAACATCCTTTACCTGATTGCTGCTGCTCCTTTGTTCAGTTCTTCTCCCTGAAGATCGAGGATGTGCACAGCAGGAAAAATCAGGCGTGTCCAGTTCATGGATGTCTTGAACCTGGTTCATCTTGTTTTTGCCACTTGACCTCCATCACATCTGTATCTTCTTTATGAGATACAGGTGGCTGATGATAGCTGGCCTCCACAGTTTCAGGTCCTCCACCCCCTCTCTTTCATACATCCTTCTGCTTCCAACACCCTTCTGGACCTGTTGAAAACATTAGATATAAAAAAAAAAAAAACCAAGCAAACATAAAGTAAACTACAAACATCAGGATAGATTTTTACCAACATGCCAGGTATTGAAGGTATTAAAGAAATGTTTTGTTCCTTCATGACACAACACTATTCACAGAAGATGTGGGAAAACAGAGGAAGTGAAGGTGTATACATGATGTTGAGACGTCATCAGATGCTCCTGAGCAATCAGCTGGCACACCTATTGTTAATTAGCTGTTTCCCGACACCTCTACCTGCTGGTTTCAAAGTTACACAGAAAGCTTGAAACTGCAAATATGCATCTGTTCTTTTCAAGAGTAATGCTTAATAACTCATTTTACATAAACAGTGCAACGTCACATATACACTATTATGTGGGAGAATATGGTGAAGGAAAATCATTAATTACTGTGCAATATAGAGCAAATACAGCTAATGTTAGATAGAAGACCTCAAATATAGCACCATTATATTACCATATATCACAGCTACATGACAATACCTGAGAATAAAAATCTCAGTTTTAGCTGAAAAAAATAGGAAGTCACCAAGCTATGTAACTAGACTCCAGATCCAGTGTTAAAAAGCCAAAGTGAAGCCAAAATATCTTGTTTCCAGGAGCGGCCATATTGCTTGTGTGATGTTATTTAGAGCCAGAGTCTGCTCAGTAGAGTCTGGTGCCCCTCAGAACCCCTCAGACATCCCTCCACCTGACAGAGGTTTGAGAACAGCTGTCACAGCTGTCAATCATGACATCACATATATTTATATTGTCAAGTAAACTAATTAAAAACAAACTTTATTAGAATGAGCACTTGGACAAACATCAGTTCACATCACAAATAACAGACACCATCTTTGGGAAACATTTATTTGATTCTTTGATTGTCCCAGCTGCTAACTATTGACCTATACTGTAGCCAGCCACCACTTTTGAGGAGCTATCATGACGTCCATCTTTATATAGAGTCAATGATCTTACCTCCAATAGGATGCTGACAATGTTAGCATAGTCCTTCTTTTTCCCATCTTTGTCAGGACTGCACAGTGTAGTGCAGATGGGATGGGGAGAGCAACTAGTAAAATCATAAAGGATGATTTTCATTATACATAACCTGTAAATCCAAGAAATTTAAGTTGCTCTTTAAATAAAAATGGGTCCACATGTGTGTATATATGTGTGTGAGTGTGTGAATGTGTGTGTTTCTGTTTTGTGAGAGTTGGAACAGGGAGTTGAACGCTGCAAAACAGCAACATATGTTTCTGATAGGAATGCTCCTGCTTTAAATGAACCCTGCATCCACATGAGAACTCTGTGAACGGCACAACATTATGTCTTCAATTACATTTTTTTTTAAATACATCAAGAACCACAATGATGATAAAGATTTCCATATGAGGAATGTGCATTACGGACATACTGTACGTACGTTCTTTTTTTGGAAATATTCTTCGGATTCATTTCCAGTTATTCAAATCAGCCAAAGGTTATATAATAACACAATGAAACAGTGTTGAGAGAAAGTAAAGTTAAGTAATGTAACAATGCCTCATGATAACAAATATGAGAGACATTACACTGTTATATAGAAACCAGTGTTTTGGCACTGTGCTTATTGAAGCTGTAAATCAATGTAAGCAGAAATGCATGCTGATTTTCCTTTAATGACGTGCTTTAAAACAACAACCAATGAACTTTCAGCAAAAATATGAGAGTATTACTTATGAGGCAGATATCAGAATTGTATTCAAAATCTCTAATTGCCTGTTTTCACTGCTCAGTTAGATGTAATTTAACTTCATTGGGAAGATTCAGTGCCTCTTGATCATATAAAGGCTGTTAAACTGAATGATATTGTATGTTGAGGCAAAATAATGGCAGTTTTTGATACATATGCCTTGCTTAGCTTATCTACTGGAAGCTCTTAGTACTTCGCCCAATATTATTCTAGTCTTAATTACTCTAGAACAGCAGTCCTCTTTCCATCTGTGAAAACTTACATGAAGTCAGCTACTAACCACTGTTAACAAAATTATGACATATTGTAGTCTCACACCTCCTGCAGAGACATGGAAACAGGCCTCCACGTGTTTGCCTCAAACATGTTAAAGAGAAAATAACAGACTAATTGTACATGTGGCGAAAGGAATTAAGTTGGTTTTCATCATAAGTGTCTTTGCTTTCTACAATAGTAGTTGTAGCACATTAACCTGCAGTTACACACTAACAAACAGGGGCCCCTCCGGGGAGGTGGGGGACTCTGAATGAATGAGGGGCCCAGAGCAGGACATTGTCAGGGATTATAGATTTTAACTGTGTCAGATACGACTTAGACTGCAAACCCTCATCACTCAGTGCAAGAGCATATCAGGAGTGATGGACAAAGTATTCAGGCCCTTTATATGTTTATTGAATAAAGGCAGATATACAATATATAAGTAATTTAGTTCACAGGCTCAGTTAGACGCTTTTATCATGGTATAGACCGTTATGTAGTTATATTTGGTGGAAGAGTTTCTGCTCTTTAAAAAGGGATCTCAAAGAATCTGAGCAGCAACAGGAAGTGTTCTAGCAGAAATAATCTTGCTTCTAAACACATGAACATCACATCATAAACAGGTCAACAATTAAAGCAAAAAAGGAGAAGCTTAGGATGGTGGAGAAATCTGCAGTAGCAAATTAGGTTGGCGTGAAGGTATCAGGCCACCATGTATAGCTGTATGAATATGATTGGATGTTACTAGTCAGCTGGGGATTTAGGCACTGATGGTGAAGCATGAATGAAAATGTAACTTCCTGAATACAAATGAAGTATTAAAACTAAATCTTCTGCATTTCAAAATGTCAGTTTATTCAGTTGAACTATTATATTAATTACTTAACATTAAACACAATATTTTCCTCTGAAGTTTTGAGTTACACTTGGCCTGAAACTCTTCACCTTTTTATACTTAATAGTTTATTTTGTAGCCCTAATTTGTATTTCTACTACTTCTTCTGTCTGCTCTCTGTTTATAATACAACCATTTCACCCTGACCTCAAAACTGTACATCAGTAAATTATTGTCATAAATGCACTTAAAAAAAATAAATGCAACAGTTATTTTCCTCCACTGGTTATCAGCGTGTAAACACACATGTTGCAACTCTCTATGTCACACTCCTGGCTATCCTCAGCGAACCTCATGCCACTGACCCGCTCGCAGCTGATGACGATAGTGGCTGTGCGCTCCGGTCAATATTTGCGCAGGCGGACGGTGTTCCAGAGGGTCTCCTCACGTCCCCCGGCCCCACAAAACAAGGCCAAAATAAACACAGGTAAACAGCTGGTGACGACAGCGGACAGTCTATCTGTCATCTTTCAAAAAACGATAGATGTTTAATGTCCCAAATTTTGATTTGCCACTGAGCCTCGCCAGATTTAAAGGTTATAGTCTACACATTACTTCCTACAGGCAAGTATTATGAGAAGATTACACTTTTCAGCAATAAGACAAGGGCTCCAACTGAAATCATTATTTTCAACTGTTCCCTATGTTACAATTAGGACATTATGCTATTTATACTGACGAAACAGCTTTGGTTTTACTGTACAGTTTATAAACTAAAGTGATGTTGGTCAGGATTGGCTTTTGGTAAAGATTCCATTTAACTGTCAATCAAATTATGTAGAAAACATAAGCTTGGTGTTGAACCTGGATCCGTTTCTTAGCTAGAGTTAACAGGAACTTGAGTGTGTCAATTCAGCCACTCTAAACTATTTCTATGTTACTATTTCTCTCCACCTCTCCTTTTACTTTCACATATTGAGCTCAAAGAATTAAATTTCCATTTTAAAGCTTTGTGCGCACTGAGGTCGTTTTGTTTTGTCGACTGCTCAAAGAAATCAAAGTTCTAAACTTTTACAACAAGCTTTTGAATGTTAGAACTATAAAAATGTATCACTGATGAGCATGTTTTTCCAGAATACTTCACCCTCTGATAGGCACACCTCCATGCTGGGAGTGCAGGTCTTTGCATATTTCTTTATCACACCTCCTCCCTGATCACAGGCTCAGTGATCTCAGTGCTCTGAACCCTCCCTGTTGCCCGTACCTGGCTGGAAGCCTGAACCTCTCTGATTCCTTCTCCACAAGGTCAGTATTAACAAACTCAGTGCAACCAACACTCCCTGGACTTACACAGTGATAATTAGACATGAACACTGTACTGTACAGAGCTCCATCTGGGAAGAACAGTGTGAGATATGTCGCCCGCAAGATACTGGTGTCAAGTTTAAGGAGCCTCAGAGATCATTAAGAGTGTGTCTAATAGGCTAATAATCGTTAAAGAGGTAGTTTTGTGCCATAAATGGGATTTATAATAATGAAAATCTAAAATGTATAAGATCTTACCGCAAGACCTTTTACCAGACAAATCTACATTTTGTCATGTGTTAACAAGCACTCAGGTGTTTGGTCAGTCTGTCGTCCTTTTTATGTCACAGATGTAGCGTTTCCCACAGCTGTCACTTGTGATGTTAAATACCACTCCAGCACCCCTTCACAGGAAATGTTCTGTCATGGCACCCTTAGCCACCCAACCCCCAATATAATTCACATAGCCTATATGTGCACAGAAGTTTAGCGGTTTTAACAATTTTATATTATTACTATATTATGCTATAGATATAGTATGTCAATATTAAGTTAAATGATATAGACTCATTCTCAGTATCAGAAAATGAGCCAACAGGTGCTGTTCAGATGTACAGACACAAAAATAAAAAATAATAGTACAAATAAACAGATAATAATTTTACTCAATAATAACAGTGAATTCCTGAGACATGCCCTGTGATACACTAGATTTTTCACTCTCAGGGTAGCTTAGTTTAGCCGAGTGGGTGGAGACTCAGATAGAGGCATGGATGGGGGTTGGTACAATTTCAATAAAGCCCCAAGTGACATAAGAAGGGTGCATCAAATCTGAATGGCTTGTTGAATCTCAAGAGTACAGAGCAAGTTAGCCAACACCAATCTGACTGGGTGGTCTTATTTCACAGTTTGTGTGTCAGTAGGCACATCAGAGACCCATTTACATAGGCACAAGCAATGAAAAAGTGATCTTTTCATAATATGGCCACCTTAAGATATAGGCTATTTTGATGTTTTATACATTATTAAATTTACCCACAACCCCAAAAATTGTTTTTGAAGCTGCCTTTGGCCGACCAACTTCATCACTCAGTCAGTCAGTCAATTATGGTTCAGCCAAACATGAAGTAAAAAGCAGTGTTTTTTCTTTCACCTATATTACATTTTTATGAATTGCCTGTTGAATGATGCAAAGATTCTTAAACATAAAGACCAGGAGAGAAACAGACTATTATTGCACAATTTCCCCTAAAAGTAAGAACAGTTACCTAGCTAAAGTCCTCCAGCACTGCTGTTCTGAATATTGAGAGAAATATCAGATAATGAGGAGGATGCAACTCAACACAACTGTACTAAACAACTTTAAATACTCAATTCAACCATTGTTTCACATGAAAACCCATAAAACTACATGTTCACAGCTCACACAGCCAATAGCTAGTAAGCTCGCTAGCTGTAGTACAAGCTTGGTTAGCGCTGTTGGTCATGTGACCCTTGCCTTACAGGTTGTATTGGTCTGTTGACAGTCTCCCTAAAACCTTCAACGTTAGCTGGGTAGTTAGTAGAAGGGGTTCGTTTGGATTTCAGCTGTTTCTTTTTGTGGTTGAGATCTAATTTATTCATTTAGCTTCTTTCTTCACCTTCTGCTCTAACAACATGGGTGAGGGAGGTGTTGATGGAGGCAAAAAGTCCTCGACAGCTCTATATTTTGCTGTAATCGGTAAACCACAACCACAACCACTTTTCATCTTGTAGCTATTCCATGTCAATCTGAGATATGTACTGAACTAAAGACATGCTAATTTCCAGACTGCTGTTTCAAACATTTAAAGTTAGAATGGTAAGGTAGATATAGCTACATGAGGAATATCTCATTAGATCAAAGGCTGTACTTGCCATGCACACTTTTATATCCTACCAGTATAAGCAGTTGCAGTTGATTACGATGCTGGACATCATAATCATTTGGGCGTTTCGTGGAATGTAGCTTCACGTGGATGTTTTGATAACCTGTGAAAGAAAATATGCGAGATATCGCTGCCGTTAGGGTGTGTTCACATCTAGAACGTTTAGAGCAGATTTCCCACACTCTGGATTGTTTCCTCCTTTAGTTTGATTTGCTTGGCTTGACGCAAACAAAAAATCATTCAAACCAGACATTATTTTTAACATCAGGACAAGTTTATGGTGTGTTAGGAGTGAGAATCTAATGCAACTCAAATACGAGAATCAGCCCCAAAAGACAATGGACATCTGATAGCAGCATTTTCCCATGCTTGGAAAGCCGACTACAAAAAACAACCTGCAGTCTGGCTTAGAGCTAGTATTCAAATGATATTTCCTGTGTTCTCCAACAATTTAACACCAGGGGAAATACATGCAATGAAAACCTAAGAGAACGCCTGTCATGCTTTGCTAAAATTACAGGGCATGAAATTGAATTTGTTTTGCATTATCACTGCATTGCACACAACACCTCCGTCATGTTCAAGAGGGGGATGTCACACATTTTCTAGCCTTCAAGAAACGACACCAGAGCTTAGCAGGACTGGGGTTCAATCTGGGAAACTCTATGCCATTGAAAGTATGTGCACTATCTGTCCTCCATGACAGCACCTGCTCTATGTAGGGGTAACATTTAGTATACATGTTGATGCTGCAGATATTAGAAAGCATATACACTATGAATATTTCAGTCCCCCATGAGAGAGCGCAGTAAACACATTACATAACATTGCATCAACAGGCTCTTATTTCAGTGGGGGTGATAAATACTCTTTTCCATTACTAGCTTTAAAAGCTGTCATGTGTTAACAGGCAATGAACCAACCGTTGAAAGCAATGCAGCAGAAGGCCGTCTGCTTTTTGTCCAAACACAGGACACAAATCTGAAGGCGCAAAACATGTTTGTTAATTAAGCACAGCTCATTAGGCCTAATGGAAGCACAGTTACTGCTAATTCAAGATTCAATACTTTACTGCCATACAGATTAGTTGTTAGACATTTGCCTCAGTGCACTCATGACAGAACAACACACAATCACAGCATAATAGTCACAACATATAATAATGAAAAGAAAACACATAATACATGACACATAACTCCCACAACTAGAACATTACATACATATGTGAATGTACAATATTATGGAGAAAAAGTCATTTAGTCGACCGATCATCTATTAATCAATCATCATTTGAAAATAAACATGTCGCACATTAGTCATAATGATGTTTGAGTCTCTGAGTTCATTCGTTTTGGTTTCAACCATAAAAAATGTGTGTATCCAAACAATGAAGCAGCTGTCTAACTATGTTACATGTCTCCAGAGCCAACCAATGAAAATTAAACAATATGAAAGACTGACAAATTAAATACTCGCACACTGTATCTGCTTCTAGTTGATTTAGATGCTTGAACTGTTATACAACTAAACTGAATCTTTCATATCAGTAATGTGAAAGTCGAGATGAAATCAAAATGGTCTTTTTAAACCCTTTTAAATTACATCCCGGTCATATTGTACACCTATATAACAATAACTGCCAAATACTTACAAAAAACAATCATGTTTTTGTAAACAAAATGCGTAGGCTTAAACCAACCAATTTCAACCAATATCCTGACACTCACCCATCAAACAATCTTCAACTTTCAGATTCATTAGGACACGCCCACATTTCAACATTCCAATCAAATTCCTCCAAACGTTACATCCCGCTTGTCTATCCTGTTTCAATTGGAAATACGGAAGTTAGAGAACCATTCTCTAATCAATGTTTTATACTAAAGCAGTAATATATTGTGTAATGTTGTGATGAACCCACAAAGAATGACAACCTGACACAGAAATATATGAAATGACCACAACCTCTTTAACACAGGATTCCATGGTGATGGCACGCACTTTAATGTGCAGAATATATGTGTCAGTACCACAGAAACAATACCAATGTAAAGTCAATTATAATCAATTATGACCACCCAACTGTACTTTTCCTCAGCTTTGTGGAGTTTTATACAATCTGTTCACTCTGTTTTGGTTTTACAGCCTAAAACTTTACAGTTTTGGTTCACCCTTGTCGCTCTCATCAACCTTGTTTCTAAATGCAGCTGGCAGCTGTTTTCAATGAAAACCCTCTGATAAATACACTACCTGCCCAGCACCAAACTTGTTTGCTATCAAGTTCAGCATATCAATTAAATAAGGTGATAATTTGGTAATGTTGTGTTTACAGTTGTCTGCTGCTCTCAAGTAGCCACAAAATCAGTTATTGGAGGTTTAGCCAGTAATATTAGCCAATGTGAGCTTGTCTTGGAAGGATAAAAGTAACAGATTTCTGGACTTAATTAATCCATAATTTCACAGAAAGTTGGATTAAAAAAACAGCAACGCAACAAGTGGACCAATAACAGCAGCTGGGGAAACAGGCAGGCTAGCACAGCATTACATTTATAATGTAAATTGTCTAATAATGTTGACGTCAATCTAATGCTTACATTATTTTTCATTTTTTCGTGTTTGGAGGAGTAAGTGCATGAATAATGTAGGCTGTCAACAAAATATATGTTATGTATAGCGTTGCATAATGTTACAGCATTATTGAACGTTCAAGCTGCTCATCATCTCAATCTAAACCCACACAGTGAACAGTGTTATAATGAAAAAGTGAGTGAATCCAACTTCTCCAGCACATTGCTCTGCAGTGGAGAAACACAGGTAGCTGCAATAATGTCAGTGAGTGAGTGGCTCTGTTCAAACAGCAGAGTTGGAGAATGACAAGTGTATTTATTGAGGTGAGTCAGTCTATTTCTACAGTCTGGTATCAACAAGCAAAAGCAGTGGCTTTTCTGCTAACTGTGTAAGAGACGAACAATAAAGCAACACCTGTAACTATGGCAACAACTGGAGACAGCTGAATAGTTGTGGCAAGAGATAAACATCTCCAACAAAAATTAGGCTAAGGTTTCGCTGACTATTGTTGACTAAAATAATAATCATATGACTAAAACTAATTATATATCTTCTGCTAATGACTTCAACAAACTAAATCAAAATCAGATGCCATTACCACTGCTTGTCTCACTGTAATCAAACAAATACATGTTTGCATTTTATTTTCAATTATTTATCAGAATCTTTTCATTCTAATTGCTTTAATAATGTCAGATTATTAGTAATTTTCCCTTCTTTATTCACATTTCTTTCTTTTTCCCAATGACGTGTTTGAGCCACGCGCTATTATGAATGGCATTATAAACACGGCTAAACCAGGCAATAAAATTCTTCTTTACATGTTTCTGCTGATTTTAAATAGCCAAAATAATTGTAACTTGGCTAAGTATATACTTTATAGTACTTGTAATATATTAATAGATATTAAAACTTTCTTAAATTTAGTTTTGAATGTTATGGATCCTTGTGAAATAAATTTTCCACACAGGAGGCTGCTGGACTTCAAATGGTGGTGGCGCTTCTCTTTCAAAGAAGCACTGTGTACTTGGAGTAAAGGCTGAGTGTATGTGCATGTGTAAATTTTTCCCTTGTAGCTCTCTTTAGTCCCCCAGGGTTATTCCTAGAACCAGTTTTGTTTTAAGCACATGGAGCTCTGAGCCAAGTTACCGGCCTGTCCATGTCTACACACACACGTTCTCTCTCTCTCTCTCTGTCTCTCTCTCTCTCTCTCTCTCTCAGTCACACACACACACACACTAAGGAAGGAAATTATCCCCCACTCTTTTCCTTACATAACTGGTGGTGTGTGTTACAGCACAAATCGTTAACAAATATGCCAAAGCACCACAGATCAATTTAAGGATTAGTGGGGTACAGCATTAAAACATATTAGAACTACTATGAATACAATATAATAATAACTACTGCTATTAATTCTAATTCTAAGGATAATAATAATCAATGTGAAGTACACATATATTATGTGGTTTGTTGTGGCTTATTAACAAATGGCTTATGAAGTCTGCATAGTACAGCTCAGAGTGCAGTGACCTTTAATATATTCTGATCAGAGATGAAGCATGGAAAGCGTCAGCGGTGCTGGAAGCACTGGGATCTGATTACTGAGTGTGTCTGTGCACCAGGATATCATGGTACGTTTACTTGCTGTTGACGGAGCTATACGGTTTCACTGCAGTGCGTTCTGACACTGTATAGGGACACTGGCTATCATATTCACTGCTCCTACATGGAAATAGAGACAAATGAAAAAAAAAAAAAAAAATCATCCACTGCTTTTGGAACAATCGCCTCTCCCTTCAGGATGAGTTCCTTATTAGGCAGAGAAAGTGGCATACTGGGACCTGATACTGTTCGTTATTGAGTGTTTCAAGTGATTCTTTTGATTTCTGATCTCCCCGCAGTGCTCATTGACATAGAAACAGGGCTTTGATTTGACTGAAAACAGAACCTTGTTTTGTATTCCAGAGTGGCCTATTTTTCCCACTAACCCACTTAGTGTGTTGCTCATCAGCGCTGGAAACCCAGATAGCCCTGTTGGACAGTAGCAGAGAGTTTAATGTACCTTGAGAAAAAAGTCTATCAGAGTATGAAGGCTTGTTGCTGGGACTGTGCCCCTGGAAGTTAATCAATGATATAAGTATATTTTATATTCTTGTCGTTTGGCAGATGCTTTTATCCAAAGTAAAATCTTTAAGATGTTAGTAGTGTCCTCGATTTCCACAGAATTATGATCCACCATCTAGGAAAGTCAGCAGACCTCTCAAATCAATGATTTTGTCTTTTATATGTTTCTGAGCTATGTTGCCTGGTTTCAGACCCATAAATTACAGCAAAACTCAAATTTTTACAGCCATTTAAATAATCTGGTGTTGTGCTCATTGAAGGCTTTTTGCCAGTTTGGAAGAAGAACCAAGCCAAACAGAGCTTTGAAAGCGGGCTTAAGGACAGATGAATCATCCTGTGCCACAGCTTGAAAAATGGCCACAGAAAAGAACTGATGCAGCAGAGTGTTGTAAAACAGACTTGTAGAAATATCTGCAAATTCCCATAAATATGGTCATTGTATATCTATGTTTCATGCTACTTTAAACTCACCACCTCCGTTATAGAGACCAGGGGAAACAAGGTCTCGCTTAAAGCAACATATATCAGGGCAATCATCTCAAAAGCTTGTCCGAGTCCAACCAGAACGAAACAATGAAAGTGCCTGGCTAACTGCATACACCAGGTTGAAACATAGTTGAATTTTTCTTTAACTGCTGCTATTGTAGCAACAGCTATGACAGATTTCCTGTCAGCTGAAGATGACATCAGCAAAATGGATAATACACTTACCACTGACAGGTTAGGCCAAAATAACAATCCCTCTCAAGCATAAACTGGCCAACATGAACATGATGTCTGACTAAATAATGAAGTGAAACTAAGTGTTGCCAGCTTAGCAACCATCTCATTAGGTTTTAAGACCCCTTCAGCGACTATTTTCCAAAAAAATCCCTAGTGACAAATCAAGCAAAAGTTTTTTGGGCAAACCATAACATTGCACTTTGAGCATCCAAAATCTCAAAGTATCTTCCCAACAAGTGAATTCTGTTGGTTGTGGGGGCAACAAGAATATGATCCCTCACTGGCTTCCCATTCTTTAGGAGAGGAGTCAAGGTTTCTTTAGTCAACCAAGAAACAGCAAGACAATCACTGATCCGAACAGTTTTTATTCTTAACAATTTACCTTGTTTTGACTATATAAGTTAATTTTTGCAATAGTGAGTGTTTTTTTCCAGGTTGACTTATATATGTGGTTTCGTCATGATGTTACTGATAACGTGACATCATCTAGCAAACTTTTTGAGCAGGTTTTAGCTACTTTCCACTGAAAATAGTTTGCAACCTTGTTTGCTCATTGTAATTCTATTGAGTACTTTAGTTATGTAAGATTGACAAAATGACAATCAACCAGGTTAGAAAAGATTGAATAATTTCTCAGCTATTGTTCCCAAGGGTTGTGTACTGTAATTATGACCATCAGAGGCTATGTAACCTCTCAACCCATCTCCAATCGAGGCGTGTCTTCCATGATAATGTGATAATAAAGAGACTTCACACTCACCACAGATGTAATTGTGTGTGACCCTACATTACACTTTGCAAGAAGCCTGGCAGCTTTGAAACTTCACGTGGTGCTGATGCTATCGTTCTTCATTCCCATTCTTTCTAGTAGGCCTCTCTCAGTTTTTTTGTACTTCTATTATTTGTACAATGCCAAAATGTACCTTTAAACAAGACATTGCACATGGGAAGGCATTGAAAAATTGGAGTTTGCATGGTCAGAGTGTGCCCCCACAACCAACAGGAGTCACTTATGTAGCAACAAGAATGTGATCCCTCACTGGCTTCCAACCAACAAACATTAAAAATTATGTTTGGTGGAGCAATGCTGACCAGAAATGAGCTCTGACCTCTCTGGCTTTCGACATGTACTTAATCCGACTGAACCCCACTCAGTGTGCTATTTTGGATATGGCAGATGCAATAAAAATTCTATTTATAGTTAACATTTTAAAATTTGTTTGGCTAATGTAACACATTCACACAAGGAAAAATGTGATTTGGTGCCAGCAATGCTTTCAATTCAGAGAAAAATAAACATTTCCAAAATGTGACTCAGTGCTAAATAGTCCTCTTTAACAGTTATGTACTGTATCTGTACTGTATCAGACTAAACTGGAGCAATTTGGAACCATTAATTATCATAAACTTCTTTATTTGTGGATCAAATGGTTCACATCTGCACTCGTGAAGGCTCATTACGTGCCTGTTCTGATCGGAGAAAAATTGAGTTTACTATAAAACTGTTCCTCTATTTTTGAGTGTGTTATCTGGCTGCCAAATTCCCAGGCCCAGTGGACCAGGAACATTTGGCATGGGGGTTGTTGTGACAGGGTCAGCATTTGAAGGATGAACAGTAACACAGTGAGTGGGAGCAAAGCAGGAATCGGACAATGGGCCTTTATTCTTGGGACGGTTCTTTCTCGGCCTGCCTGAGGTGGTGGCGTAATCCAATGTACAAAGCGAGAGCCCCATTCTGTCCCATCAGCACGGCAGAGAGGGCCTTAATGAGATCTCATGGGAGGTGTAGTGTTTTTATTAATGTGATGGCATGTCAAGCTGTAGAGATATGCTGTCAGCTAAGGTTGGCTCCTGTGTGTTCTTACTTTGTACTCCTGACGTAAGTGGACTAGAAGAATATGAAGTGAACAGTACTCAAGAAAAGTGAATGAGCTGTCTGGGGGTCGTCTGTGGTTTGAGAGATGTATCTATGTGTATGTGTTTGCATGTCTGCTGCCATTCATGTCAGAATAAGTGACTAAAATAATTTAGTTCCAAATAAAGTTGGATCAAAATAGCTAAGCAGGGTACCAAAGGTGCCCGCTCCATTGTTTTTAGTGTAAACATGATGGCAGCCATGCCACTGAGGTTGGCAGCAGCGCCAAGGAGAGGAGGGGGGCGACTGCTGCTCTCATGAACGCTCTTTGCCGCTTCTGTCATGATGGTCCAACTTTTTCAAGTTCCCGCCGTGATTCGCTGTGTGACCATGCCGACCACACAGAAACTACAACGAGGAAAACACACTTGGGAAAAGATACAGGAGCTGATTTTTACTGGTGTCTGAGTTTTCTGAATGATATATGTAGGCTACCTCTTCTACAGCAGAGAACATAGTTTCGTCTGTCAAAATTGGACAATATATTGTCTCACAAATAATCGTGAGAAACAATATTATTGTCATTTGAAGACCATTTTATACCACTGATATAATAATAATATAATAGCATAGTAAAGCAAGGGGGGCTATGGGCGCTGTACTTCAGTAAAAACACAGGGGTCGGGAAAGAGTTATTTACCTTTAATTCCATATAAGCAACGCTGCTCACTTCTACAGTCTCCACTCAGGACGTACACAGTGAGGAATGGAGGACACTACTTGCTTAAACAATGTGACATGAATAGCCTCTTAGCTGCTAATGTGAAGTGTGGTAATATTGAGGTAAAAAAAATGATCAAGGTCATGTCCATGTATCATATGATAAGTCCATATATAGACATGATGATGCCGATAATTACGTTATTGTACGATAAGTCGATAACCTAATCATTGTGACAGGTCTAAACAGAGATCAATCAATATGAAGATAAACGGTATTTAAAGTTTGATGATTCCTTTTGAGACAATTAGCAACGTTTCTGATACTAGTTGACAAAACATACTATGCATTGCTCACCATTTCCTTTATTTTAACAGTGTGATGAGATTGTACTTGTCTGGATAGCAAAAGCCTGTGGTGAGGCTTACAGGCTGGTATGGTTGGAGGTGACGGTGCTGTGGTCAAAATACAGAACATCAGTGTTGCCAGGTTTTGACCAAATCGGCAACCATTTGCTGTCTAAAAGCACCATGAAACTGAATGTCAAATAATGTAAGATGTAAATATTTAGGTTAAGGATTCATGTAAGTAAGGATTCAGTTCAAAGTAGCATGATGTTATAGTTGGGGTTGCTTTATTGGCCACTATCTGTGGTCAGTCAGGGATACTCTTGTGATTGACTGTAGGTAAGCAATAGAGATGTTCATTTTGTAGATTTGTATCTATTTTATTTGAAATGCTAACAATGCAAATAAAAGGTGACATTTTATACAGAGTATTACTGTGGAAAATCATTAAGCCATTGATACCAGCTGCTAAGTACCACTGATACAGCCATCAGAGGGAGTGTTGCAACATTTTATAGCTTTCTGCGCCTCGTGATAACGTTCCGTCAGAGTGTCCAAGGTGTAAGACAAAGTGTATCTCCCATGATAACGTGATAATAGAGAGTTCACCGTCAGGACAGAAGTAATCGTGTGTGTGATCCTACATTACACTGCGCAAGAGGCCTGGCAGCTATACTTACAAACACACCGGCACATTGTGCTGATGCTATTGTTCTCCGTTCTAGTTCTTTCCAGTTGGCCTCTTGGGGAAAAAGAGTGCTGTCGTAGAGCTGGCCCCCTTTTTCCTGGGTCAATATTTTACAGTCATAAAAAAATCACACTGTGGTTTTGCCAGGCTGGAGAAAGGAAAGTGGAGCGCGAGGGAATAAGAGTTTACAGAAACCAGATGAAGAAGAAGTAAGCTGTACTGTATAAGGTGTTATGAATGGAGCAGATGGCAGTGTATCCAATGGGAAACAAGAATTTCACAGGAGCATACACTAAGTATTATTTGCATTGTGTTTGTGCTGGATGAAAGGAGTTTTCCATGAAAAATGACATCACTTGGCCTAGTTGTTATAAGATGTGATAAACTCCCTCAATTATGTGACTGATACATGAGGTTTACTTCCTTGTCCTACCTTTCCTGTCCTCAGGTCTTAAATCGGAGAAGGGATAGATTACGCTACACAATACCTCAGACTGAAGAATGAAAGCTCAAATTGCAGTTTCAGTGTGTCATTTAGCTGGCCTTAGCTCTTTCACTCAAACATAACTTAGTCTTACTCTCCAAACTCTCTTTCTGAGTAATGCTTAGAAGTGTGGTCACCTGTGTAAACTGTTTCAATATCCTGATTTCACAAATGTCTTGCAAATGAAAATCTGGGTTTCCTTAAATGGATAGCTTAAAAGAGTCAAGGATCTGGTTCTGTCTACATACAAATATAATCCTGTTCCTTTTTTCAATCCAACTATGTATACTTATCAAGGTAAATATATAATTTGATACCTTGTTTTAGGACATTAGACGCATGAAAAAATCACCAACTGTACTCAACTATAAAAAATTAGCAAAAGTCTCAGTAGTTGCTTGAAAATATGTTTAGGAGCAAATCTCATCCACCAAAACTTTTAGCTGTTAGCAGTGGAGCTCCTCTCACTGGTTAATGAGAGCACTGTCAGCAGTGATATATAGTAGTGCCTGGTTAAAAGCCTATTGAAAGCCTTAGAAAAATAAGTAAATAGGTGCTTCCTGCGCTCAAATAGGCTTAGTTTGTACCTAATGTAACAGTTTGAAGCAGCAACAGACTGAACTTTGAACTGAAGTCATCAATGCATTATGAGAAACTATGCAATTGCTTAGCTTAGGGGGTAGCAACATAGTGACAATTAATCTTTAAACTAAGTGAAACTATTTGAATCAGCAAAGTAATATGTATAATAAATATAATTTCTGCAGTGATGAACCTACAGAGCCTCAAAACTCCCCAAAGGTGATTATGGAGTATTATGGAGTACATTATATTGAATGGTGTTCCTAATATTTTGTCCACTCCGTTAACATACATGGCGGGGGCAAAATATTAGGTACACCATTAAACATGTATAAACTTCATAAATGTAGAATTTATAGCAGAGCTGTTGTATTAGATTGAAATAGATTGCTCAGGCATTCCAAATGAAGTGGCCACCGAGTCTAAATTCATATGCGATCACACAGCCACCATATAATGGGGAGAACACAGCTAATCAAGTTTTATTTTCACCTTTGAATCTCATAGTAACACTTGAAAGTTTTCAGCACTGGTTTATGTAACAACTGTTGTGGTCACTGGTGGTACTAGAGAGTGTGTTTTAAAAGTCGCAAAGTTCCATTCAAAATTATATTGCTTTGTGTCTGCTAAGCATATGGTTGTTAACATGTGAGCCATTTAAGTTTTATATGTAAAAAAAACTATATGTTAGGGCCTTGTGACTCTTTCAGCTTTCACAGGTGAAAATAATTAGTGTCGCCAGATTGTTAAACAAGCACAATGCCACACTGGATAATAGAGCAGTGACCAAATGGCTATTCAGTCAAAATATTTGAGTACCTAAACTGAGATATTATAAGTATTTAATGATAATGCAGGTTCATTCAACCAGTCTGTGACCTCCTGTTGGCAGTGGAGTTTTTTTTTTCATGGGGCTGCAAATGTCCTTTCACCCCTGCTGCTCTGAAAGTTCCACGCCATCCACACCCGTTCATGGTTGGTTTGGTCAAAACAGAGCCTCAAATGGAAACCAGACACTGCCACACATACACACGTAGAAATCTGGGACATGTTTACAATGGTTGCCACATGTCTGCTGTAGCATCGAGAAGATTTTCCTCATGAACGTCAATATATAGATGCGGCTTTGTTTTCCGATATGGGAGACACACATGCTTTCACACAAACACACACACACACACACACACACACACCTACACCCACACACACCTACACACACACACACACACCTACACCCACACACACCTACACACACACACACACACACACACACACACACACACACACACACACACACACACACACACACACACACACACACACACACACACACGACAAAAACATCTATCCATATTGATGTGCATAGATATGTATGGGTGCACGTGTGCATATTCAAACACTCACAGCACACACTCAAAACAAAAAATCTGGAAGTCCTAAAAGAATGCTGATTTGTGTTTGTGTGTGTATGAGGTGCACATTCATGCACTGAGCACACACATACACACACACACACACACACATACACTGACCTAAACTACACACAAAGGATAGGGAAGGAGGAGAAGTAGGGCATGAAATCTCCCTGTGTGAAAATGAATTTATTAATATTTCAAAATAAAAGCAGGTCAGTGTGCAGCAGTGTTGCTGGGAAACATCTCATTAATGAACTTCACAGAGCTTCCTGTATGCGCCAATGTAACTCTGCTCATGTAAACATTTTTGACACCAGGTGTTGATGTCAAATACTAATTAACAGAAAGACCAGGCTTGCTAAGCATCCCTCTGTATTATAATCCGAAACACTGTTTTACACTGATACAATGTTTTTGGTGATTTGAAGGTTATAATGTTTCTGCATTGTAATAGATTTTTAAATAGTGAGCTATAAAAGCAATCAGTATATTGTGACTGTGGCTGAGAGTGTTTAAAGCCAAGTCATTAAGAGCTGTCATTGCCACAGTTCTGGCATGGTGTAGTAGTGATTTTGTAACATCTGATGTTCACTCTGGGGCACAATAGGACACAACTGAAGCTTAAAGGACTACTCCATCTGTGTGTTTCTTTAATTTGCTGTAGGCAAAAGGTGATGCCTATGTCATCTCAACTTTAAGCACACATTTTTTGGTAAATTGAGAACAATACTTGGTTTTATGCATAGAAATAAACATTGCTTCCCTATTCTCCGTAAAAATAAAAATAAAGAATTGTTGAATCACTATTTTTTTTTAATCTGTTTTGGATAATGGGGATGTTATTTCTAGAAAAAGCTAATGTTTCTACATTGAAATCACTGGATGCAGTGTACCACTCAGCTTTAGGGTTTCCCATCGCTGGCGGTAAGGCAAAGATCAGCATTGATTTTTATTCATCTATAAAGTCGTATTATTATAGCCTTATTACTGCCACTCTACATTTCATCTCTTTTAACCCTGAAGTCACACAATATTGGTAGTCACTCACAGAATAGGTTGTCACCATTAGTCACAACTGATATAGGAAAAATGTCATTCTCTTACAATGCATCTTACACTTGGAACAATCTGAAAAAGGCCTTAAAATTAGATTCTTTACCACCACTACAGCTGTTTAAAGGCCTTATTTCAGACTTTGTTTTAATTGCAGTTTTGCTTTTGTCTGAGCCCACAGTTTCAGACATTGAAAAACCCCGGGGCTAATCCATCTGGCAAAGTTGTAGAATCATGTGCAAAACGTACTTAAAGTGTAACTGCACCCCTAGGTCAGAGCCCAGCTCCACAAACTGCATTTTTAAAAATGGGAAAAGGGAAGGGGAATGGAGAGGGGGAACGTGAGTAAGACTAACAGAGCAACGACATTTAAACAATCCAGACTTTAGAGTTGGCAGTCACAAAAATAACAGAAAACCTCCTCACGTCTTGCCCTGTAGGTCTTTAACTCTTCATCTGTTTCCGCAGTCGTCAGTTGGTTAGGTTTTCATATCAGATAAACATGAAATTAACAAGTCAATTTAACTTATAAAGCGCATTTAAAAACAACCAATGTTAACCTAAATGCTGTACAGACCAGAGCTGAGGCCTGTACTACAAAGCTGGATTTTCTCTTATCGAGGTAACTTCAGGGTTAACTCTGGGTTTTCCGTCCTACGACGCTGGTTCACTTCTTACCGGGGTAAATCACCATGGTAACTTATGCTGAACGGCTAACCTGCTCCAGAGCAGGTTATGTTCTGGATAAGAGATCAATGAGTATAAAAGCACCACCTCCTGACCAATCAGTCCTCTTGGGAAATGGCCTGCCCATTCATAGAAGATCCTGTCCACATTGGTGCAGGATCGTGAGAGGTTAAAACTATCTGAAAGGTACAGATTTTCAAGCGACATTAAGTTAGTTTAATATTCAACATTCATTTGACATTCAAAATACAAACCTATTATGCGCTTCAACCATTTGAGTGAATGATGTCACACCAACTGTATAACATACAGAATAATATCCCTCATGTGCCTCAAGGCTTATTTTTCAAATATATCTTTTCGTCAATTTTTTATCAATTTAAATAAATAAATAACCTTACCACCACTCCAGTTTCAGAACTTGTGTCAGGAAACCTGACAAAAAGTCTCAATAAGAACATCTTGAGAGTAATCGCTGCAAAAGTGCAGAAAAACAGAATTGTATTCATATTTTTTAATTGACCAAAATATATATTTAAAAAATAATGCTTGAGGCAGATGAGGTATATTAGTCTGTATGTTATACAGTTGGTTTGACATCATTCACTCAAATGGTTGAAGCGCATAATAGTTTTGTATTTTGAATGTCAAATGAATGTTGAATATTAAACTAACTTAATGTCGCTACGAAAGGAAGGACACTGAGGAAGCGCTCTGCCCGAAACGTGTGTGTGCTGTAATTAAGTGAAATTGAATATTCAGAGTGCTGTCCGTTTATATTGTCCGATAAATTAATATTGTCTCACAAATTTATGCATTAACAGAGTCGGCAATGTTCTGGCAGCATTCCTTCCTGGCTTTTGCTGCGGCAACAGTGTTGCTTTTGGCCTGGATGATGTGTTTGAATTCTTCATATTTGTGAAGAATAATTGTCTGCTCCTCCATCGTGAGGTACGCTGCTCTGCAGGGTTTCTCCATGTTTGCGATTGGTCAGACGCTGCAAACACCACCCCTTTTATGTGAACGCGCACTGATCAAGATTGGAAAACCCTGGGTTGAATTACCGAGTTGATAACCAGCTTCGTAGTACCGCTTATCAGGATTGTGAATGTCTGGGTAAGTCAATCCAGGTAACGGAGAGATATCCAGGGTATGTTAATCCAGCTTCGTAGTATAGGCCCCAGGAGGTAGAATAAGGGGTTAGAGGGACTGCAATATAGGAGTGTGTCATAAACAAACAGGCGAACCTTAAAATCAACTCTGAACCAAATGGCATTCTGGACCAGATGCAGGTAGGACGACTGACTAATCTTAGTATACAGGGAGTTGCAGTAATCCAAGCAAGTGGATATAAAGGTGTGGATGACTTTCTTGAGATCTTTGAAAGAGAGAAACAGCTTGATTTTGCAATCGTACAAAGCTGGAAAAAATGCCTTTCACTACTGCATTAACCTGCTTGTCAAACTTCAAGGTGGAATCATATATCACACTAAGGTTTTTGACATGAGGTTTGACAAGGGTGGATAGGTTACCCACACAGTTAATAATTACTTTGACAGAATCAGGGGCCCAAAAGGAACAACTTCAGACTTGCTTTAGGACGTTTTGTGCCATCAAGACTTTATGTCCTTCAAGGCAGTTCAAGAGGCTGAATAGATTGGACTTGTTTGGTTTCAGGGGGAGATAAAGCTGAGTGTCATCAGCATAAAAGTCGAAAGAAAATGTTGTGTTTTTGAATGATTGGTCTCAGGGGAAGTATGAGAAAAGAATGGGACCTAGGATAGAACCTTGTGGGACCCCGCAGGAGAGACTAGCTGGGGGAGGAGGAAAATTGCCTATGTTGATGGAAAAGCTTCTATTTTTGAGGTAAAATATGAACCATTTCAGGGCAGTGCCATCAATACCAACCCCATACTGGAGACGGTCTATTTAAATGTCATGATCCACGGTATTGAACGCTGCGCTGAGGTCAAGAAGAATTAGCATGTCACAGTCCATAGAGAGGAACAGGTCATTGTACACTTTCAACAAGGCATGATAATCCTTAAAACCTGACTTAAATCTTTCCAAGATGTTGTTTTGATGTAGGTAGGGCAACAATTGACTGAGAATAACTTTTTCGAGAGCCCGTTGGCAGGAATGGAAGTAATAAGTGGAAAAGTGGATAGTAATAGGTCTGTAATTACTAAGCAAATAAGGATCTAAATTGCAGTTTTACAGAAGGGGCTAGACAACCCTGTCCATTCCAGGTTGGAACGGTACCAGCGGCCAGAGAGCTATTGATAATAGATCCTTAGACCAGCTATGTTAAAGACATCCTTAGGAGGACAGTGGGGACAATGTCAAGGGGGCATGTTGCGAGTTGGAAGCAGTCCAGTTTAGAATAACAGACCAATGAATGTCAATGGGTGGGGGGAATCTTCATTCTAATGAGTTCTTTAGGAAATTAGTTTGTCAGTGCTGAGATGGGGAGGAGATGCCTCAATAGTGCAAATATTGGGAGCAGAGAACTTATTGGCAGATAAGGAGTTAATGTAGTGAGAGCAACATAAAGGAAGATGAAATTTAGTACAGGATGAAGGCAGAGATGCATCAAATAGCCAGCACTTCGATACAAAAGAGAAACATCAAGTATATCCACATTACAGATCAGACCAAACAATAAGAGTTAAGTGTATGTGGGACCAGTGGTAAGCAGAGCACAATTAAAAGACTCAACCAGATGCATAAAATCACTTAGGAGAGCCTTGGCAGGACAGCAAACATGAATATTATAGTCACCAAGAATCAGAACTCAATAAAAAGTGGGCATAGTATTTGAGAGGAAGTTCGCAAATTGAGTGAGTGAAGTCTTTATGTATGTTTGATGGACAAATTGCACCTTGAAGTCTGGGGAAATAATCAGAGTTCAGTAGACAGCCATTAAAATGTTTCTTAAACAGACCCCCACCACGCCCAGTGAGTCTAGGCATGCTAAAAAGCTTACAGTCATCTGGACTGAGTTCAACAAGTGGAGCAAGCTCACCAGTGTTCAGCCAGGTTTCTGTCACTAGTAAGAAATACAATCCACATCGGTGAAAAAGTCATTGAGAATAAAAGTCTTAATGGATAAAGATCGCACGTTGAACAGAACCACTTTGGCTGGGATAGGAGTATAATCTGACAATGATTCCCATGACATAGGGCGGAGGCCGTGTGGGACTAAACCACCTTGCTTCACAGTTAGCATGGCAGGGAGCCCGCTGGGTAGTGGTCTGGTATCCAGGTCTGTGGCTGGGATAATCAGTTGTGTTATGTAATTCCACAGCTAATGTGTATGTATATGTAGTTATGTGTGTGTGTCTGAGTCCAGCTGAGGTTATAGGATCTGTTTTCACTTTCACACTAAGCTATGAACACTTTCATCTCTCCTCTCTTCTGTCAAATGGCAAACTGCTCATCAACTTTGGCAAACAAAAGATACTCTCTAGTTACACTGTGTGTCGGAAAGTGTGTAAGTGGGACTCCTGTGTAATCCAGCTATGTGTTTGGAGTGGTGTTGGGTGTTGCTTCACACTCTGGCAGTGCTGTTTTGGAGCTTTAGTTGTTTATAATCATGAGTTTTTGCTGTTTGCATGTGAGGTGGCGAGATGCCTCAAGGCTCTGCTTGTGGTCACGCTTGATTTGTATTGGTGAATTACTGTCTCAAACTGGTGACCGTGAAGGAAAAGGCTGATTTCCTGGAAAATAAGGTTGTTGTACTGTTTGTATATCTATGTATGAAGAACACTTACACTGAGCTTTAGCTGTCATTGAAGTCATTTAATGCATTAATATTCATGTTAGATCTATTGCACACACCTTTATAGCATCTTGTGGGGAGGTCTGGAACACCCACTATGGACTTCTTTACACATCTTTTATCTGCAGTGGTTTGATCACATGCTGATTTCTGCCTGGAAAACCAAGGTACCTACTATTTACTCCTCACTTAATACCTGTGCATTCCATTAAAATGCACATAACATCCACTGCTATGTGATGTCAAGGTTAGGAGGGAAGCAATGAAGCTTTTTAGATATACACATTACAACATTGGACATTGTAACCCTAAACCTTATAAGATAGATAGCCTGTGCCAGTTGTAGGTTTGGCTTCTGATCACTGGTTTTGTTTAGGATCTGATTCAAAATGAATAGCTAGAAAATAGCTAGAGTTGCTGCAATCAGGTGCTAATCAGTAGAGAATGGTCACAGCATTTATTTATCTGGCATTAGCAGGATTTTAAATGTGTTTGACTTTTGTGGCTGTGCAACAAGTGTCGTCTGTGAACACTGAATCGAAATGCACTGAAGTTTTGTTGTTAAGAATATATTTTGGTCATTTTTGGCGTGAAGTGCAGAGAGACAGGAAATATGGATAGAGAGAGGGTGAGAGAGAACGTTACATGGCTGGAATTGACCCTTTGATGTTGCAGTTAAGTGGGGAGCCCCAAAGACCGAATTTTGATTGAGAACATACCTGTTTTTCAGATCTTACCACCTTCTTATGTCAAGATTTGTGTTCTTCCATGACCTAGAGGGGCTATTTGATGCTATGAGTTTATTATTGTCAACCTGTCTTTCAATGTGTTTGAATGTTGCTACAAGTCTACAACCACTCAACATAACTAAATGAAGACGTACTGTAGATTTTGTTTTTTGTGTTCTCATCACTTCTTGAGTAGGTTAAAGAGGATTTACAGTATATGTATGATTAAATGATCCTGTGAAAGGTTAATGAATAATTGCATTAGTTTAATGAGACACAAAGGCAGACATTAAGACAGAAAAGTCAACATTTTTGGCAGCACCCTTAAAACTGGATATCTTTTTCAACATAGCATCAGAGAAAGGAGTCGCTTTCTCCACCCGCAGTACACTGCGTGGTACTAACCAAGTCTGAGTGGTCATCATTTAGTGAATTTGTTTGGTTTTTTGCTAGTTTTGTTTTGCATGTATTCATTTTTCATCATTGTTAAGAATTGTTTGTGCATGCTGCACAAAGTCAAACCTGTCAGGACCTGAAGTTCAGTTTCCTAACAGGAAAAGCAGCAGCCAGACTTCACTGCAGCCTCTGTGATAGAAGAACATGGCTGTGTGTGGGCTCATCAGTGACGAGGAGGAAGAGGAGGAAGAAGATGATGATGAATAATTCACTTTTTGGGCATGTTAGACAGCAGGGTTATGTTATTTGACATATGATGAAATTTAGGATGGGATTTTGAAGAACCGTGTGAGGTTGATAGTTGGTGCAGTTCCTCTGTTAAACACAGCTGCCTCATCAGCTCTGCCTTCAGCGGCAGCTCTACACCAACTGGACATATTCAGTGATACAGCTCCACAAAGACATGAACTGTTCTGGTAAGTCCATGCTTCTAATATTTTTACCTTCCAAATCAATCAGCATGCTGGCTTGAATTGAGAAGTAACATCTAATTAATGTTTATTGTTGTTAGGCAGTGTAACCTGTAAACCTGTAAAACCCACCGGCTGATATGGGATAATACTCAGTTCACATTATTAGGATCCTATTTTGTAAGCGCGGTCATCATTTTACATGGCATGATATTAGATCTTCACTTTAGTTATCTATCACAGGACATTGGAGTCTAGTGGAGTCTTGGTGACTTTCTATTTTCTCAGCTAAAACATTAGTCGTTTTTATTCTCAGGTGCTGTTATGTAGCTGTGACATAATGTTTTGAGAGATGCTACAGCAATGAAATGTTGGCTCTCATATCTAACGTTAATTATTAGACATGCCTGTTTGTTCTATATCACAAAGCTATTAATGCTTTTCCTTCACCATATTCTCCTGTATTATAGCGTATAAATGACATTTCACTGTTATATAACTTCCTCAGGAGCAGGTAGAGGTGTCAGAAAACAGCTAATAAACAGTAGGTGTGCCAGCTGATTGCTCAACAGCATCTGATGACATCTCAACATCATATAAACACCTTCACTTCCTGTGTTTTCCCCACATCTTCTATATATATTAGTGCGTACTGAAGAAATAAAACATTTCTTTAACACCTGGCATGTTGGATAAACGTATCCTGATGTTTGTAGTTTACTTTAAAAATGTCTAACCTTTTCTTTTCATGGATGTAGGCATGAAGAAAAGAGAGTGGAGGCCAGCCATCATCAACCAGTTAGCAATTTCAGTCAGCCATGTAATCTAATTTATTATTTGGGTCAGTGCATGTATTAAATATTATATCACTGAATTTGATCTAAATATTTGTATCTCCCCCATCAGCCCTGATGGAGTCTTCTCTATGTCTATTTCCACATCCTGCCAACAGATCACCAAACACGAGGCGGTCAGCTTTTATCCTTCACAGCCTTGACTGTTTTATTTGAAACACCTATGAAATTTTGGGGGGAAATTTAGATCATGAAGGACTGAGTGATGAGGTATTTTTGTAGTCTGGGTATACCCATGCTCTTATTGGAACGAGATTCTACTTCGCTCAGAAAGTTAGCATGGCCACCAAGACAAAATGTTTGCCTGAGATAGGGAACCAATCACAGAACGGGGAGGCGGGCTCAAGACGATGACGACCGTAGAGCGACTCTGTTTACATCCAGCATGGCGGCCACGGAGGTGCAGCAACCGTTTGAAGCAGCAGTAGATTGTGTGCTAAATAAATTGGAAGGCAAGTTCACTTTGAAAACAGAACAAAAACTTGCGCTACATGATTTCTCCTTCATAAAAAGGATTTGTTCACGCTGCTCCCTACATGCTCTGAATACGTCATCGTGTATCGTTGATATGATTGGCTGTAAGTTTGTCCAGTAGCGTCAAGAAGCATTTGATCGACATTCGTTGATCCTGCCTTAAATACGAGGAAATGAACTGCTCCTCGCCAGACCCTACCTCAATCTCACATGAGATTGAGATGCAATCTGGTGTTAGCCAGGCTAGTATTTTTAACATTTGCATTATTTACTCAAAAAATATAATTTACTGTCATATAAATGTTTAGATAAATGTGTTGTTTAAATAGGTTTAAAAGATGTTTCATGAATATGGTTGAAATAGGATTAAAAAGCTATTGCATTAAGTGGGTGTGTTTACAAAAATGGTTGTTTGACAAAGTCGTGACGTAAAAAGTTGTGTGAGGTTTGTGTCAGACGAGTGTGTGATTATGTCTGAGAGACTTTCTACTCCACAGTCTTTGTCAACATATTAATCCTGCTTACTGTCTGTGAGCATCTGGAGATATCAGTTGTTACATTTATGCGTTAGCTTCGCAAGTGTATGTTAGCCAGGGATGGAATGGGACTAAAAAAGTGGTCCTGGACTTTCTCCCTAATCAGCCCACCACCCAGTCGAACACAACGGCCACTAATAGTGTTGTCCTGATATCTTCTCACAATATTTTACCAAACAATATTATACCACATATTATACCAAACAAGGTATTTGTAGCAAGTAACATCACAAAACCAATTGATTCATTATTGCACAATTCTGCTGTGATTAATTACTATCGATTTCTTCCTTATAATAATGAAGCTGTATAAACTTGTAGTCTATGTTAGGCTAAGTGTTAGCTCATAGCCCACCACCCAAATGACAGAGAAACAAACAGCGCTCAGATGGAGGACAGTGAGATTTTAACTCCTCAAACCTGGAGCTTTATTTAGCCCCTTTCCCCAGTTGCTAGCATGAGTGAGAATGGATGATTTAGGTTTTCCTGTTTCATTCAACACCATGGCTTTTCTATGTACCTGCAGAAGTGATCTCGCTATAACGACGAGATGAAATCGTGGTCGCCCCGCAATTCATTTTTAACGCGTTTATTTATTCTTTTTTTTTTTTCATATTAGCTTGACAGCAAGACTTCCCATCCACCTCTTACCTTACGTTTTCTGCTTGCCTTTATTACTGCAACTAATAAAGGTTTTACAAGTCAAAGAGAAGCAGAGTAATATTACATTTATTACGTTTTTATTATAAGCTAAGTGACATAAAGAATTCAGGGCCTTTTCCTGAATAAAAAAAGAATAGGCATAATTATAAGGCTATGGTCTGTCATAGGTATATGAATAATCATTTGCAACCTTTTTGCCATTAGATCCATTTTCTCTCATTGTTCAAATGGACGCTCTCCTTTTTGTGAGGGGACTTCTGGTTTAACTGTTTTAGGTGCAGAAGTAAAATTCTCTCAATAAAAACAAAGACTCCAGAAGTCACAGTAGTGTATATGGAAGTATATTTTTATGAACATCATTTCCTGCACATTTATTCAGTCATTTTAAATGTACTCCCCATTATCACTCATACTATAAATGTGTATTGCTCCCCAGTCTACAGCAGCATATATTCCCATGAAGAAGAATGCAAGAAAAGACATAAACATATGTAGGCTTGGCAACTAAACAATGGATTCAGATGTCTGCTTCCTGTGGAGGATCCAGGTGTCATGGCTATAACATCACAGAGGCCGTGTGGGGAGGTCACCTCTTCATCACAACATTCTCCACTGCCTGGTAGATAGGGCCTCTGTGTTGTTTATGACTGGGGCGCTGGATTCTGGATTCCTCTGAGTGTGTGTGTGTGTGTGTGTGTGTGTGTGTGTGGGGGGGGGGGGGGGGGGGGGGGGGGGGGGGGGTGTAGAATGAGGAAGAGAGAGAGACGGCATGTGTCAGTCATGTGCCGGTGTGTCTGCTATGTACTGTATGTTCCTGCGTGTCATAGACAAGTGTTTTGTACACAGACAAAACACTGCATGCGTTTGAGCCGACAAAGCGGAGTGTGAGACGTCTGAATATGGCCAAGGTGAGATTCCTGTTAGGTGGTGTGATGCCTGACGGCCGATACACGTGTCGCAGTTGGAGGTTGTGTCACTTGGTTTATATTCACACGCGGCATTAAAGTCTGGACCTATCAGGAGTCTCAGGGATACGCTGTGGATCATCCATCTGTCCCTCTTTCTACCTCTGATGTCACTGGTCAGGTTTTGATGAAGCTTTGGGTAATAGTGTATGTAACTGCCCATAATGGCATTCATAAAATAACATGATATAACTTTTAACCCTCTCCTTCAAGCACAATACCCACTTTACTTTGAGGACACTTCACGAAATTATAGCATAAAAATCTAAACTGATATTGTTTCCTACTCACCCTTTTTAACCTCTTTCAGCTCATTGTTTTGGTTTTAAGGTCACTGCTTAATTTTTAACAGCAGTGAAAAATCTAATACTGTACACTATATGCCCAGCAGCAAAAAGCAGACATACAGTTAACAACTAGCTGGTGAACATAGTGAAGCATTTAGTAGCTAAAGAGTCAGATTTGTTTCTTAGGAGTTGGTGGAGACCCAACCAGAGCTAAAAGGAGAGTGCTAACTGGACTTACATACATCCGGTGGACACAAACACAACATAAAATGAATGGTGGGGATGTCTGCTGAATGTGTACACTCAGCTTGGCCCCATAAATCAATTCATGCAGGTTTAAGATCTTATTTCAAGCAAATTATTTAAAAATGTTACCTTCCCTTTGTATGTGTTTAATTGTATTAAATGTTTTTATGCCTCAGGAAGTGCTATCTAAATTTCATGATATTATTTTCTGACCCTCCATATGATGACAATAAAGCTACTACTACCACTACCACTACTGCTACTACTACTACCAGTACTGCTACTGCTACTACTACTACTGATATTACTACTACTACTACTACCAGTACTGCTACTGCTACTACTACTACTGATATTACTACTACTACTACCAATACTACTACAACAACTACTACTATTACTACCACTACTGCTATTACTACACTACTACCAATACTACTACTACTATGTATCTATCCATTGATAGACACACAAAATGTGAAGACTCACAGTATATAAGAGATACAGCATACTGATCAAGTTTGAAACTGCATTCATTTACTTCTTGGCCACCTGTGCGCATCAGAAAACAACAGGAACATATTGTTATGTTATAAAGTTGTTATACTGAACATTTTAGCAACAGCCTCTGTGTACATCCAGCAGACAGAACATTATATTTCATCTGGCGTTGTCATTCCAGCCACTTGATCAATGTAAGTCCAATATTCACTCTCCTTTTAGCTCTATTTTGGTCTCCACCGACTCCTGAACAAAGAAATCAAGCTCTTTAGCTGCTAAATGCTCCAATATGTTTAGTCTCTAATTGTCTTTTGTGAGGAACTGTGAGGAACTTCAGAGTTATAATTATGTGTGTCAATAGACCCATTATAAATATATGAATTAGTGCACTATTAACTAATTTAGACATGTATTAATCCATAATGAGGTTAGGCATATTCTCCCAGGTTGTTGGCCTCCATGGTTACCCTACAGTGCCCCCTGCTATGGGCAGAGGGGAGGAGGAGGAGGGAGGGAGGCTTTCAATCCAAACCTCAGATAGCTGCACTGTCCCTCACAACCCGCTTAAAATAGCTCTAGTCTGGACTGGGCAACACAAAGAGGTTTTCTTTGGAGGCCCTGTCCCCATTTGCATGCAATAGAAAAAGAATGATTGGATCTTATACAAACTGTAATACAGCAAGAGAGATGTTACAGAGAAACCGAGACCAAGAAATGGGCTTTTCTTTCTTTGACATGCAAGTCAAATATTGCAGTGTTCCTCCATGTCATTTTACATCAGAGAAATCTTTCATTCACTTCTGCAACTATTATGCAGAGATGGGCAGATAGGATCTTTTTTTTTTTTCTTTTTTTTTTTTTACATCCGTACTCTGTCTTCTTTGAAATCGTCTCCTAGTAATGAATACTGATCAGTCCATAAATGAGAGGAGACTTCTAAAGCACAGCAGCCTACATCTACACCTATAGCTGCTTCACCACTGACCCGCTATCTAAATGTTAATGTTCGTTCATGCATCCCATATAAGCATCTGAAGGACGCCATATTGAAGTCATCTGCGTCTCCTGGTGTGTGTGTGTGTGTGTGTGTGTGTGTGTGTGTGTGTGTGTGTGTGTGTGTCCCTCTAATGACTTCCTGAAAGGCCAGAATGTCTCTGCTTTTGTCTGTCATGGCCTGAAAAACAACAGTGCCGTTGGTTCAAAAGCTTAAAATGACATGCAGTAGATCTACATTGACTTGACAGGTGACCTCCAGTGGTCATGCAAATAATGACTGTTCTCTCTCAGATACAAAGCAGAGAATAGTATAATGTTATACACATAGAAGAGGATGGGTGGATAGTTGGGCACACAAAGTGTCTGACTCTGACAGTTCACATCCTGTCAATGTTGGTTTCTTTTAACCATAATTACAATCTTTCCATGCTGCTGTTGGTTGATTAGAGCAGTGAGACTGAACCAAGACAGTAAAAGTTGTGGGCTGTAAAACCAAAAACAATGAAATGATAGAAATTAAGAATGGCATGTAATGTTTTGTAAACTTCCTGTTTGAGTGCTATTGTTTCTTTGTCTGTATTAGAGAGAAATTATTTTCAAAGACAAACAAGCGAACTTGTACAAAGCAGTAACATCACTTTTCTGTCAGTGATACTGACCAGTAGGCCTGTCACAATAATGATGTTACCGACTTATCGTACAATAACTTAATTTTCAGCATCATCATGTCTTTATATGGACTTATCATATGATACATGGACATGACTTTCATCATTTTTTGATCACACTTCACATTAGCAGCTAAGAGGCTATTCATGTCACATTGGTTAAGCAAGTAGTGTCCTCCATTCCTCACTGTGTACGTCCTGAGTGGAGACTGTAGAAGAATTAAAGCTAAATAACTCTGTTCACAACCATAATGAAAGTGTAGCACCTACTCTCCAATACCACTGTTATATTATCATCATATAAGTGGTATAAAATGATCTTCAAATGACAATAATATAATTTATCATGATTATTTCTGAGACAATATATCATCCAATAAAAGAAGTTATTGTGACAGAGCTACTGACTAACAGCAGGACAACAGTCCCAACAAGAACCATGGAACTGAGCTTGAATTGTAGCCCACATTGGTTTTCTAACTAATGTGTCACGTTTCGTGTTGCAAATCAGCTTGCCAAACAGACATCCAACTGGCAAAGTGTGCAACACTAAGCAGGCAAGCTACTGTAGGTTGCTAATTAGCTAGTCAGCTGTAGCATGTTTAAAACATAAAAGCATCAACATCAGTTAGTTTGAATACTACATGTTGTGCTCCTTGATCTTCATCCCCACAACACACTATCTTTTCTTAGCTTAGTGAGATATTTATATGCTTGCATACCTGTCGGCTCAGCTTTCAATCACATACATGTGCTTATGATTCTGATGATAACAGACAACACAAAACATTTTAAATACAATTTCAGAATTGCTTAATGATTTTTTACTGCAAAAAGTGATGACTACCTGGGCTTAAAAGGTGGCAGGTCAGGAAATGTTTATATCGTCGAAGAAATCATTTCTGAGAGCAATGACGGATGATATTCTCTTGTATGACTTGCTGTTTTCATATATTAGTAGTAGTGAATGATATAAATCCAATTTTTAGCTTTGTTAATAGTTTCGAATTGATATCAGAATATATTTTTTCAGGATTACAAATTTCCCACTCAGTGTTACACATACAGGACAGAAGGACAGAGTGAAGCTGTAGATACAAGGTGTTTGTTCGGCTTTCACAAGTCAATGACCCAGCACACACGCACATACACACACAAACATTTCTACCACATGTCTCTTCTTATTCTAGGTGCCTTTCACATTCCTGGGCTTCAAAATATGTTTACAGCTCATATAAAAGACCAAAATAGAGGTTGCCAGGTGAATGATGTCAGGCTGAAATGTGTGTGTTTGTGTGTGTGTGTGTGTGTGTGTGTGTGTGTGTGTGTGTGTGTGTGTGTGTGTGTGTGTGTGTGTGTGTGTGTGTGTGTGTGTGTGTGTGTGTGTTTCTGAGAGACTTGTCATTGTTGTTGTCATTCCCTCCACTTCACACACACAAGGACATTTGGAGAGCAAAACAGCCTCAACATGTGACGTTAGGAAATCCAGGTCACTGAAATACAACAGGGTGGGGGGGGGGGGGGGGGGCTCTTGCACAGCATATTTATATATGCCAGTCCACATCTGTGTGTTTGTGTGCATGTGTGTTGTGTGTGTTTGTGTGTATGTGTGTGTGTGAGAGCTGGGTGAAGTGTGTAAAGACAGCACATAAACTTGTCTTCCTACCAGGAAGACAGGCAGGAAAGCTCTCTGTTGGGAAAAAGGGACCCCCCTCACTTTAGAAACGAGTGTGTGATAATGGGGCTCTGGTTATGTAAGAGGAAGAAGAGAGAGTGTGTGTGTGTGTGTGTGTGTGGTGGGGGTTGGGGTTGTATGGAGACTCGAGGGGAACAAGCAGGGGTTTCTTCTCCGCGGTGCGTGAAGGAATGCTCATAAATCCATAGCCATTAGAGTCCAAGCCTGTTAACACACTGTAAAATGCTGCCTTATTCTCACATATGTTATCATCATTTCATCATATCACCTCTGGCTTGTAACTACATTTGTGTCTTTATTTACACTGAACACCACACAGGTTCTACGCTGACAAAGTATTAAAGCCTTAAATCTATAGCGACATGCACAGATCTTCCTATTTTTACCAAAGTGGGAAAAATCAGCAGGTGGAGCTACAAACTGTTTCACTTTTTTATTTAAAAAAAAATTCTATTCTGTTGATGATGAATAGCAAATCATTTCATTTCATTTCTACACTAAAGACTAAGAACTTTCCTACAACATTAAAGATACTATGTGTAGCTTTTTCAAATACCTGACTTTTGCGCCCCCAGTGGTAGAATGAAAGAAAAACACTGGTATATATGTGTATATATATATATATATATACCTATATATATACCTATATATATATATACCTTCAAAATTAACTCAATTTATTCAATTCTCCATTAAAAACTAGTACATTGCTGTACGTGGCAGGTCAAATAAAATGCTGTACAAAATATACTGTATGTCAACTTGCAAGAAAATATCAGGCACCCTGTGAATTTATCGACTGCTAGTAGCATTAAAGATTAATATTTTTGTGAGTGGGTCTCTGTCCTGTGCAAGTACACAATAATAGCCAGGATACCTAGCCAACAGTAGCAGCAACATGACACAAAATGTAGTAAATCTCCAACAAAAGTAGTGAAGAAGAAAACTGCTGGCAAGCAAACCAGGCTCAAGATTTAACTTGGATTGCAAAATGAAATGCATGTAAATTGTGTTAGTTTAAAACTCTTTCAACAATCAGCTTTTCAGATGTTTTATGAGGAAAGCAATGTATTCTACTTTTGTGTCAGACCTCAGGGATACACACAATAAGGCCTATTTTATGGAGGTTTATGGAGAGTTCTTTACCTTTCAATTCTCCTGCAGTCTCCACTCAGGACGTACACAGTGAGGAATGGAGGACACTACTTGCTTAACCAATGTGACATGAATAGCCTCTTAGCTGCTAATGTGAACTGTGGCAATATTGAGGTCAAATAAATGATGAAAGTCATCTTCATGTATCATATGATAAGTCCATATATAGACATGATGATGTTGATAATTATGTTATTGTACGATAAGTCAACAACTCGCATAAAAATCTCCACATTAATAGAGTCGGGTTGCGTGGCAGGATGTAGCAATTCATCTATTTTCAGTGCAACTTCTAAGACCCAATTTTCATCAAAATACCAGCAACTCGCTCCACGCTGCTTCATTTGAATGAGCCTCCCACCTGCGCTCTGTGAGTTGAGCACTGCCACACAGATGAGCAAAGTAAATAAAAGAGGGCCCAGTGAGAAACACTGAATGTAAACAGAGTTTTTATTTACAAAAAAACTGGACAGAGAACTGTTAAACATAATCAAATGATGTTTTCACAGCTAGTCATATGACGCAAGTGTAATCTTTTGACCACCACATCAAACTAGACAGCACCGACAGCATACAGACACCAGGTGTAGTATAAATATAACCAAGTGTGCGTCCATTCTCCACCCTGCTGCCCATGTCTGTACACATAATATATAAGGAGCTTTGGGAGAAACATTGAAGTGTTAAGATTAGTTAGGGGTTGTATTGGTGGAGATTAGTGTTTCCTCAGGTGGTACAATGAAATATAATCCAGGAAGATTGTTTGAGTAATCAATTTTTTTGAAGCCTTTTCTGATGCCAGAGCAGCAGGATAAAGTTACTGATAGACAGAACCTGCTCGCTGTTTGGTATCTATATGTTGACGGTTCATCGGGTTCAAAGTTCAGCGAGTTCAAACTCTGCACAGCTCACCTCTGGCAGCGCGAGATCACTTGAAGAAAGAAAAACACATACACAATAATGGCAGAGGGGCACACGACAGCAGTTTTTCCGCAATGATGTGAACACCGCTTTATACCTGCCAAACAGATCCTGCGATGGATGGTTTACATTGAGCTGCTGTCACTACAAGTTAGAGAGCTGCTTTGTTCAGCTGGGAAGATTTTCTCCAGAAGACACAGACTGAGTAAGAGAAATCAAGTGTGTGTGTGTGTGTGTGTGTGTGTGTGTGTGTGTGTGTGTGTGTGTGTGTGTGTGTGTGTGTGTGTGTGTGTGTGTGTGTGTGTGTGTGTACCTGTAATGTGAGTAGGAATGGGTCTAGAGGCCTAGACCCTACTAATACTAACCAGCTGTGGTCAGACAGTGCACCGTTATCACATCTAAGGCTCACTACCACTTCTTGAAGTGCAGTAGTTAAGGTTGTTATGTCAAACATTATGGTGGAAGTTAAAGCTGCCCCTGCATTCATTTTTGCTGTACTGTAAGTACTGTAAATACAGCAGTGACTGGCAGTCCCTACTTAGCAGTCAGATCAGCTTTAGTATGAGTATTTAATGGCACAAGCCAAGAGGAGGGTGCTATTCTTCATCTTCAGAGCAAACATAGATACAACTTTCACAGTTTCTCGCAACAGCAGCTGAAATATAACCTTCATCATGCTAATCCTCTTCAGTTGAAGCCTCAAGCCTTATGGATATAATAGTAAGCATCTAAAAAGTAAAACAAGTTTCAATCCACTTTAAAAATATTGTCATTTAAGTCTCTGTATACTTTCCTGATAGTGGGTTTTAATTGGGAATGGTCATGCTCCGACGTTTATTATATAAATTGACGTCATAAATGACGTGACATTCTGATGTGCTGTGGTAAGTGTATTGTCTCATTTTCGGTTACTGGAGTGAAGATAAGATATTTCATTATTAGTCCCACGGCGGGGAAATTTACAGTAGCTACTGGAGCAGCAAAGTGGATAGCAAAAATAGAAAGATAGAAAAATAGAGCATCAATAAAAAAAGAATAAACAATAAATAATGAGTACACAAGCAATACAACAATAGTGGTGAAAAATATAGTAAAAAATAGTAACATTATGAACAAAAGTACAGTATTGGTGTTGTCATAAAGATAATATACCTGAGTTTCTTTTATTGCTAGCTCTCTACATCTAAACCCAGTTAATTTAGCTATATTCCTCAATACTACAGCTAATAACCCTTTTCACATTTAAACGTACACTAGTTCTGCTCAAGCTCTCTCCTTCTTTTAGTGACTTTCTCGCTAATCACACAATTGTTTACACTTTGTTCAGATCAGCTACATTAGCTTAGCAGTTAGCAATGACGTCTCTCTCTTCCTCTCTCTATTCTGCTCTCTCTTGCTCACTGTGTCTCATAATTAGCTATTGCCCTGCCTCTTTTAGTGATAATGGTACATGTAATACATGTAGTTGAAAGTGAGGCTCAGTGAGGTAGAATCAATGGAAACCTAATTGTTAGCTACTGCAGTTAGCCAGCCCCACGTAGCCGGAGCAGCTGTCAATCAAAATGTGATCCGCCACACCTACACAGTCTTGAAAAATGGCATAAACAGCAAAATGAACTGTTTTTTTTTTTTTTAAACTAGGTTTTCTAATAGTTATGAACGTTTATGTTCACTCAGATGTTAGTGGATGCTTTGATATTATATATGCATTTTTACTACGTCTAGCCAATTTTCCAGAGGCTTTAAAAGTAAAACAGCAGGGAGGACAGGAGGAAACTGTTTGTTGGCAGGAGTTAAACTAGGCGCTCTCGTATTTGGAGGCTGGAAGTATCAGGGACAACTTGTAGTTTCCAGCAGTGCTTGAGTTAGGATAAGATAATACAGGAATCCACAGGAATACAGGACCCTGTCAGGGTCTTAGCAGATGATATTTGGACAGAGGATTTAGGAAGTATGAGCAGAAATCTATGGTTTTCTCCAGCAGCATTTGCACTGAACTAGCCCATAATTAGACCTCACCTAACAAGCAGCTGCACATGTTTTTTCTCTTCTTTGTGACTTGTTTCAGCAGGAAACTGGCCTATTTTGGCCAACACCTAAAATAACTGCACAATACAAATAACTACATCATGTGTGTCTTTAACTTAGAAAGAGGTCATACTGAGTCACAAGCAACAGTACTCCATTGGATAGAAGGCGTACTGGTCCAGTTCAAGAATTAGGGTTTGGCAGTATTTTTAAGAAATGTAAAAATACTGCCTAAGCCTAGTAGCTACTTTGCAGTCAGGTATCTTATTTTTTTAGAATCCTAACCTTATGAGCTTTATTCATAAACAAACATATGTACACTTATTTTTACAGAATTCGAAAGCAGAGCTGTAAAATTAATTTTGAGGAAAGTCTATCTTACTTCAACAAAATGTTCAACATGTCATCAGGATATTTAGGCCCTAACTGATGAGATCATTTCAAAGGTTATGTCCATGATAAAAGTATCCATGCCCCAGTCACACCAATATTGATTTCCGGTTTTCTCCAATTTAATGTCTATTTAGCGATTCTAAATTCTGCTTCCTGCATTAGCCTCTTCAGTTTTTGCCATTTGTCCTCTTCTGTTTCTACTGTTTTCTACTTCTAAGTGTATTATTATTCTCTGTAGGCAAAAACAACTGAGCGAGAGAGATGGATATGCTTCATCATCTAAACACATGCAGTTGTTTTCAATTCAGATTTTTTCATTGAGTGGCCATGTTGGCAGTGTTTAATGGCACATCAGAGCACCTGTCTATTCTGAAAATAGCTTTGAGACAAAGCAGTCAAGACTGAGCTGCTGTTCCTACAATATAAACAGAGGCTGAGACTGATATTAGGCATATATTTCCTTTTTAGAAGATACAAACTAATACTGTCTCTATCAAGGAGGTCCTTGAATGCATCAGCTAAGTCTGTGATGCATTCATGGGCATTCGAGAACATTTTGACAGTGAGTCATTGTCAAAGCTGTACTGACTTATCACCCGACTCTTAAGTTCCCCTTATTAGCTCTACGGAGCATTTTCAGAATCAGAATCAGAATCAGAATCAGACATTCCACTCGCTGCCATCAGTATTGCACAAGTCTCCTAATATTACACTCATTGCTACTACTGCTGTTGCAGTTAATACAGGATCAGATTTTTGGAGCATTTAGAGCAGTTTTTGCTCTAGGAAAAAAAACTGTTTTTTAAACCTTTAGGTCATTTACTTTGGTGTAAATTAGTGGATGAGTTGCTATTTTGTTGCATTTTGTCTTTGCTTTGGTTTTGTGTGTCTTTAATTAGCAGAGATGCACAAACACAAACCAGCTGACATGTATTTGCTCGTTTTACTTCTCTAGCGTTTCGTATCTATAACAAAATCTACTGAAATGACAGAATACAGACATTTATGTGACTCAGACAGATTTGAAATGTGTAACTACAAGGGAATGCTGATGTTGGTACATGTGTGTTGGATATATATAAAGGCAACTGTTTATATCAACATTATATGAGCATAATATATAAATGTATACACAGCCAATTCCACTTCCTTCTGTATGGTTTGAAATCCTGCTTTAAATCATGTTCAGTTTCTTTTTGAATCAATGTGTGTCCCTCCATATGATACCAAAAATTAGCATATCCATTAAATGGCAAAAAACACATTAAAGTCTCTTTCCCAGAGCATCCCAACTCAAGGTCCACTTTTTGGCTTTTTCTGACATATTCAACCATGGTCTTCACCAGTGGATGGATTTCTCTGAGATTGATAATGTGATCAGTAGCTGATCTGTATCTCCATGGTAATTTAGTAAATGGACCTTGAATTGGGATTGTTTTGTCAAACCAAGGTCAAGAATGAACTTTGATGCTTCGTTTATACCTCGACTGTGATGAGAGAAATTTCTCTTGTGGAGAGAACAACTAAGCAGATACTTACAGAATAGAAAAAAACGCTGTTATTTTTTGTCTGTTCCAGCCCACCATTAATGAGTCTCAATTGTGTTTATTTTCTCTCAGTGTACTCACCAACAGTGTGACACAGCGTGACATTGCACTCTCACTGTTTTCCTTACATCATCCTCTCTGTCTCTCTTTCACACATAAAAGCTTCTCCCTTCTGTTCAGTCTGTCTTATTACACAGATGAACCAACCACGACCTTCCACAGCCCTTCTCAGTTTACACAGGGCACAGGGAGAACTTGGATCACTTTTTTTATTTAAAGAGAAAGAAAAACAGCAGTCAGGGGCTGTGAGTCTGACAGCCTCCAATGATGGTGTTTGTTCTAGAGAAAATGAGATGCCAGCTCCAAACTCAGCCAAGTATGAGCTTATATGATTTTGAACATTATATAATGTCCATATGGTTGAAATGCATACAAGTAAAGAAGATGGAACAGAAGAGTTGGTAAACCATTCTAGATGAGTTTGACTGAGAGCTACATGAGGCCATGAGCAGGGACTAAACCTTTAACTGCGATAAGTACCTTTTAATTCTAAACGTGACCCTTTCAAACATCTAGGAGCAACGTGGAACAATAAGTGACATCGATTTTAGTAAATCATTTTTTAAGCTATCTAGCAGCGTTCCTATAAATACCCAATGAGTAAACTCAATCACCCTCACAAAAGTGGGCCACACCTTCAACAACATCATCAGTCCATTCACCTCACCTCGAGTATGGACATTCTCACTATCCCCATCGGATAATGACCATTCAGACAAAATCAGAATGACCACGTGTAAAGTTTCCATCAACTCAAGCCAGCAGGCCAGCAACAGAAGCCAAAAACTGCTCCTCCACCCCCGTGTCTGAGGAACCACTTTCCATAATCCAAAAGCTGTCCAGGAAGTGCTTGAGTCCAGCAAGCCTCCAAAGAATTTCTGCCATGGTCCATATCCCACCTGGTTCATCTTTCCTCAACACAGAAGACCACTGTAATTCACCTGGTAAATCCTTTGTGTCTCCCAGCCCACATACCTCATCAGAAAAGAGAGGACGAGGCGATTCGAGGACAGTCCATTACCGTTGCTGCTGTTCTCTGACTGTTTTGCCCCCGAGGACAACTCAAGCTTCCTGCCATCAACCCAGCTACTCTGGTCTCACAACAAGTGGCTTGTCACAGTATCATAATGCTCCAGTGACGTCCCCTGACAACCAGCCATCATCAAAGATTTCCAACTGGACTGTAGCCACTCTTCAAAAAATGCTAAGAGATAGAGGAAGTAAATCTAACTAAAAAAGTAAATAAAACACTCTCATATCAGCCTGTAGTGTCCACTACTCCATCAACAGCAGATCTCCTTCAGGTGATGTCATCTTGCATACCCCAATAACACAATCTGACATCAGAGCCCCCATTACAGGGACAGTTTAATTATATGATTGATAGGCCATAACAGAAAACACCAGGGCTTCAGCAAACACCTCTCTTCAATGCATAACACAATTACCAACTTCAGACAGCACACCCTGACGTCAGCGCCGCCTGCCACCCATATCCAACACCTGCAGCAGCTTGCTCTAGCTGGGGCATTAGTCATTGGGATACCAGACCCTCCCGTCGCCCACCTCCAATACTAACATCAGTGTGCTACAGCTGGGGCCCATGCTGCATCTCAGCAGAATGGCCCCTGGAGCTTGCAAGTGAATGCCAGGTTGCTTCCTCTGCTCTTTCTTTTAAATTTAGCCCAAAATAGCCAAAGACATTCTGTGGGGTCATGAATCGCCCTGCAAGTCCATCCTTTTATACTCAGACAACCTCGCAGTCATACACAACATCAATAAACGCTCCGACTCTGACCAATCTGGCACTCTATTACAAACCACCCTCATGCAGATAGCTATCCGACTCCAATTCCTCCATATCCGGCACTGACATTCAACCTGTAAATCCTGGCCTAATACCCCTGATCGTCGACTCCCAGAACTCCATCATCAACAGCCTATCACCCTGAACCCTCTCGGACTGGACAGCTTAGAAGAGTTCCTGTTACTTTCTCAACCAGTAGAACATAACCTTCCCGACATTCGATCTCATCAACATGACCTATTTCATTACCTACGTCCATTCTGTGTTGCCCATCAAAACACATACCATCAAAGTTTACCTTAGTGGCATCAGCTTCTTTTCTATACTCCTAATCAGTAGCACGAGCCTGGCCCCCCGCCAGCTCAAAATTCTTGCTGCCTTCAGAATCCCTTACATTGCTTGAACTTTAGAAGCCATGTTCTTGCATTTTTTGGCATACTGAAATTATGATTTAGCTCAGAGTACTGCTAAGTATGTCCTCACAGACCTACGACCATGGTTTTTAATATGATGGAAACATTTCAACAACAACCTATGTAGCTGTTTGCACTCTAGTGTGGTCAGTGTATTTTTTAAGTTTTTGACACAGTTGCTTCCATATTTTCTTCAAATAAAATATTCTTTTTAGTGGACCCATTTTTTTCCATGTAACTAGCACAAAAACGTGATGCTGCCATTTAGTAAATATAAGCAACATGACATTTGACTGCTTAGCACATAAAGATGAGAGGACAAATCCCTTTTGAATATCCTCTCACAGTGATTGATAAGATCTCATAATGGTTTTGTTTCCAAAGCGTTAAGTGGTCATAATAAGTAATATACACACTTCTGTATTTCAGATTAGATATTAAAAATAATAGATAAACTCTTTTAAATATTGTGAAAGTAAATTCTTACTAATCTCTACTCCCTTCCTCTCTGTTCCTTAGAGGGTGGCTGAGTCCACTGTGTCTGCTTCCGGAGTAGCTCCATAACATCCCATAAATCTCTTGTGTCCAAACACACTGTCTGGGCTCATAATATGTCCACAGTCATGCTGGATCTGTAAAAACGCTGCTGTGGAAAGCACACGCCCACATACACTGAAGACAATTTGCCAGAGACTACGTCAGCATGATCCTGTGGCTTGAAACAACAGACTGTTGATATTCCCTCATCGCAATTCCAGTCAAGGTCAAGGTTTAATTCAGTCTCTCATATTATATTTGATCAAGACCAAAAGAGTACACATACATTTTGTTTCATGGAACTGAGGACAGAAGCACCAACAATATCAAATCCAACACCCAGGCTGCTGCGCCACAGCCTCAATTTACAGTGTCAGTGTAAACAATGGACTTTAGGTGATTCATGAGTAGGGATAATTGTACTCATGTGGCCTCAAAAGTTATTTACTAGCATTCCGCACATAACTGCCAACCCTCAATGACACACAGGCTCTTTCATGTCAGATGTTTAAGTGGAGAAACAAAATCACTAAAAGAAAGAAGTGTTCTCTTTTTTTCTCTTCGTACTGTGTGTCATTTCATGAAAATGTAACTAATCGTCCCAATTGAGTAGTGTCACTCACCATTATGGCTGAGGATAAAAATATCACAAGTATGTCAACAAATTCTGACAAAAAATTCTGACAAAGACCAAAATCTGAAAAAAAATGGTCAACTAACAAGTATTGTGTGTGTATCCAACACCTGATATATCTTATTCCTCTGTGCCATAGACCTCCATTGTTGACCAAAAACCTTTAAAAACATATAAATGAGTCACATAGTTTCACAGGATGACATGTTCCTTTATTAAGATGAGCACACCCACTGTAGTTCAATTTTGACGCAATCCCACAATGCCAACACTGTCCTGCTGCCAGAAATACTCACTATAGCACAAAGTATTAATAGATGCTCTATTTCCTTCTGTTTGAATAACGTTTGCTAAAAACTACAGTGACCAGCTGTTGTCGGTAGTTAATGAATCTTTTTCAGTAAATTAAAGACTAAAGTGTATTTTTTGGGCCATTTTTAAAAATGTAATTTAAGATATAGGTCTCCAGTAAAAAGCAGCAGGCTTGGAGCTGAGAGCCAAATACAGGATACAGATATCAGATCAATCAATCAAGTACTGATTAGGGATGTGTATGAACCCATTTTTTCACGGTCGATTAATGGTTGGTGGGTATAGCAGATGAATAATCGAATATTTGCTGCATGCTGACATTCACAGGGGCTAAATAGATAATGTGTCAAAAATAACTTCAAATATTCATTACAAACAACAAGCTTTAACCGCGCAAACTAGTATTCATTTAGATGATAATCAGCATTAATTTCTTTACAGAAACACATTAATTAAAACAAAAAATCTTACAGTTTTACAGACTCCTAAAAATATAATTTTTTTTCTACCTGACTCATGTTAGCAATGAGAGGCATGATTTTAGTTTGCTCTCTGAGACTTTTGTCACACTTTCGAGGAGTTGTTACAATAATGTCGACGTACTAGTTTGGTGATTACTATAATGTCCGTCTCCCTCGTGAAACCACGACAGCTTAATTCTGCTCCACATATTTCACACCTGACAACATTATCCTTTACTTTCTGGAAGTTTTTCCACGCCGGACTTTTGTGTGGCTTCGTCATATAGCTAGCAGGCTAACTTACTACTGAGTCAAAGTAGCCGAGGGCAGCAGTAAAAATTCACTCTGTGTCAGGTTTTACTTCAACACAAGGTGGAGGTGGGTTTTTTTATTCCACAAGAAAAATATATCCTTTTATACAAGCATGGTCTTTGGTAGTTGCTAAAATATCACTACAAGCCATTGTTATGAAGCTATGACCTATGAAAACTTTCTGGTAGCAACATTTCAGGCTGCAGCTAGTCATCTAAAAAGTCACTTTAACAACCTTCTCCAGTCAAAATAGACAACTCTTACATATCACAGTGATGGGACATTGTGGACTGAGCTGTCGGACAGCCAAAAGTCTGGCTATGTAAGATTTACATGTGGCTTTAAACACTAAACACAGAGGATGTGTAAGTCTTAACTTTGATCTCTGGAGTCAGTGGTCAACCAGGGAAACATCAATACAATTTGCCAATAACCCAAAACCCTAAAACCAAACCTTCAACTAAAGTCTTGACTTTGGAGGAGTTCAAGTTATATTTTTGGCCTTGGTTGAGCGCACACACACATGCCGATAAAAATACTGTAGTCATCGTGAATATTCACAGCAGCGCAGAAAAAACAAGGACATTAAGAGTTGTGGGAATAACAAGGTTATGTAACAAAGTAAAAGAGGTGCAGGCTGAAGGAGTGGTGGAGGAAGGCTGGTCGCTGCCCTAAGACAAGAACAAGGGCATAACACTTAAAACAAAAAGCAAGGGTGAGGGTTGTAAAGTCAAAGTTATGGTCAGAGGGGACTGAGGCTCTGAGGTATAAACAGTCTCACTGGTCAACATTCACATGGTGACCTCTCAGGGTCAGGAGCCATAAGGGAGCAATAGATTGAGAGGTATTTCAATTACACTGGCCTGTCAACTGTTGAGATATAGCCTGAGAAAGACAATTTTACAAAAAAAAAAGTTTTTCTTTTTGTTCCTTCATATGAATGTTTGAGCTGCAATGTGTAGAATATGTTTTCACATTCAAGTTCTGAAAGTGTAAAGTCGGTTTTTTGTCTTGCCCGCAATGCCTGTTGTGAGCATGTATAATAACAACCATGTGGTAGAAAAATGTAAAAACAAACAAACGTGATCCAAAGATAACTTTTGGATATATTTTCTGTTTTTGTGATTTCTTTTTTTGTGACATGGACGAGGTGTCCGTGGCTTCCAAATAGTGTTGCTTTACTTCATTTAAAAGTATTCCCACTCCACAGTGTTTAAAGAAGTTGTTTTTTAAGGATATAGATGCCGTTGATGTGTCACTGTTGTGTGCTCTGTTCTATCACATCCAGTGTGTATCCATATTGTGTATACTTTTTTACAAAGTTTCAACTTCTTTCCTATACATATTGAATCTTTATTACTTTTAAATGTGTCTTACTCTTGTACAGTAGCATGCATTATGTAAGTGGGTACTGCAGTTAAATATTTGGGTCAGATGTACCAAGGACATTCTTCAGAAATGTAGCCAGGATCGTGTCTGTGGAGCAAGAGAATTGTTCTGTATAATAATTAAATCTGGCAGCAGCTAATGTTTAACCTTTAACTAATTTAAGAGAATACATTAAAAGCACTCCAGAAGCATTATTTACAGTAACATCAAAGATTCTTAATCTGTTTCTGTGAAACTAGCTTAAAAGCCAAATATGTTAATTCATCCTCACCACATTTTAGAGGCAAGCAACTTCTTCTCTGTAGTAAATCAGAGCAGACAGCACTCAGAGAGAGCGTACCACAGCCAAGGCCACACGATCCTTTCATTTTACTCAATGAAAGTATAGAGTCATTGTAAATCTGGATTTGAATCAAAATACACATAATGACAATTTATGCAAATTCGCAAATGGTGTCCATGATTTCTGAAAATACCAAATTGCTATCTGGTATTTTAAAGGAGCCGTGTGAAATATTTAGTGGCATCTAGTGGTGAGGTTAAAGATTGCAACCAACTGAATATCCCCACCCCACCCCTTTCAAGCAAATAGGAGAACTTATGGAGAATGTGATACTAGCAAAAAATGCGAAAGGCCGTCTCTACAGTCAGTGTTTGGTTTGACCATTCTGGGCTACTGTAGAAACATGGCGGGCTAAGTGAAAGAGGACTTGCTCGCTATGTAGATGTAAGGTGATCATTCTAAGGTAAGAAAAAATACAACAATTCTTATTTTCAGGTGATCACACACTAATTTAAACATACTTATTAATATTATATGTTGGCCTGTCACAATAATTACATTATCGACTTATCGTACAATAACGTAATTGTCAACATCATAACGCTTATATATCGACTTATGGTATGATACATGGACATGACCTTGATCATTTTTTGGAGCTCAATATTGCCACATTTCACATTAGCAGCTAAGATGCTATTAATGTTATATTGGCTAAGCAAGTAGTGTCCTCCATTCCTCACTGTGCATGTCCTGAGCTCCAATCCAGCCCCCTGAACCCTTACATGATTATGCTATTATATTATCATTATATCAGTGGTATAAAATGATCTTCAAATGACAAAAATATTATTTATTGCGATTATTTCTAAGACAAAATATCCAGCAAAGTTATTGTGACAGACTCGCAAAATGCCATGAAATTCTACACACTACACCTTTAAGGTTTTACACAAGATTCGGTGAATAGACATGAATATGAATAAGTCAGTTACAGTCAGCTTTCCGCAGTAAATTGTTTTCTTGAGCGTCATGTTAACAAGAAATCTGGTTTCTGTAATGACAAGTTTTGTTTTGGGTTTCCAATCAGCTTTTTACAAGCAGGCATGTGCGAAACAAACACTTCAGACCAAGCATGTCATCATAATATTTGGCTTGGTTCTGTATCCTCTGCGCTATGCACATGTATCTGATAAATAACAGAGTAAACCACATTGTGTTTAAATCACACCATCACGGTTGTTAAATGTACTGATGTTGTTAATTAGACACATCTGGATTGGTGGTTTTCTGTATAACAGAGGAGGATGATGTGGGTTTCACTCAGTTATGTGTCTTTTGAAAACTGTTGTTACTGTTGTTAGTCACTTGATTGTGGCAATTCTGAAACATGGTATAGTAAATTGAAGGCTGACTTATCTGTGAGGTAATTGGATCTGCTGATGCAGGTGTGACAATTTACCTGAGAGTCTGAGTACATGTGCAGTCTTATTTCTGGATACAGGTTTGTTGTCACCGGCCTGCTCCCTTGTTTTGCTGTCTAGTACTAGTATAAAGTCTTGACTTTGTACTAAACATGTTTGAGAAATGTACAAAGTCGAGGTCAGAGTCTGATCAATACACTAAGCATGGAAAAAATGGTGACAATTTACTCTAAAGAGAACCAAATCCTTGTGGATGCATGGTGGCCTCTCCAGAGAGTGAAAACTTGATGCTGTTATAACTTTTTGGAGCCGTTTCTAAAAAAACTAAACTAACCACCCTCTGCGGGGATGTAGGAACATGCCACCCAGTGCAGCAGTCTGACTCATTGCCATGTCTTTTATCATTTTTTGGACAATGGAGGTCTACGGCACAGAGGCATTTATCAGGCTTTGGATACACACCCAATACTTGTGAGTAGGATGAGTAATAATAATAATCCCCCCCAACTTCTAAAAGTCCTATATCCTTACTTCAGACGAAGTGACTGGATAAAAGCAGAGATAATTGCATCTCATAATTCACCCCTACATTTAAAACAAATCCATAACCTCACAAAAACTAAACACAGTGCCCAATGGAGGTTTAAATGATAAGTGTTTTTTGAGCATTTCACTATTGTTAAATTCAGACAGCCCTGTTGTACCTGGTTACCTAAGTGCAACATGGTAAGTAAGTAAGTCAGACATATGACTGATATATGGACATATACACTCACCAGCCATTTTATTATGTACACCTGTTCAGCCGTTTGTTAATGCAAATATCTAATCAGCCAATCATATGGCAGCAACTTAATGCATTAAGGCATGTAGACGTGGTCAAGACGACCTGCAGAAGTTCAAACCGAGCATCAGAAAGGCGAAGAAAGATGATTTAAGTGACTTTGAACGTGGCATGGTTGTTGGTGCCAAGCTGGTCTGAGTATTTCAGAAACTGCTGATCTACTGGGATTTTCATGCCTAACCATCTCTGGGGTTTACTGAGAATGGTCCGAAAAAGAGAAAATATACAGTGGGCAGCAATTCTCTGTGTGAAAATGCCTTGTTGATGCCAGAGGTCAGAGGTGAATGGCCAGACTGGTTCAAGATGATAGAAAGGCCTGATGAGTCTTGCTGCCACATTAAGATGGTCGGGTCAGAATTTGCCATAAACAACATGAAAGCATGGATCCATCCTGCCTTGTATCAATGGTTCAGGCTGGTGGTGGTGGTGTAATGGTGTGGGGCATATGTTTTTGGCACACTTTGGGCTCCTTACTACCAATTGAGCATTGTTTAAACACTACAGCCTACCTGAGTATTGTTGCTGACCATGTCCATCCCTTTATAACCACAGTGTACCCATTTTCTGATGACTACTTCAAGTAGGATAACGCTCCATGTAAGCCTTATTGACTCTATGCCGTGAAGCATGAAGGCAGTTCTGAATGCAAAAGGGGATCCAACCAGGTACTTGCAAGGTATGAAGACAATGTGAATATATAAATTATATGTATAAAATATGTAGATATATATAAATGTACAGATGAAAAGGCTTATTTTTCTCATTTGAGTTTGAAGTCTTTCTTAATTTTATTCTGGTGCCAGCAGCAACGGCACCTACAAGTGTGAATTTGGTAATGGAAACATTGCACGCATCACTGTTACAATGTTAATTATTCATGACAGTTTGGCAGGGCTGCAAAAGGCAAACTACACACAGCACAGTACTTTTCAATATTTATGAGTCACCAAGTCGTCTATCATCTCCTCAGCTTTTTGCCTTCAAGTCTTAAGTAAGTTGCAGACCGTTCTGTCCCCAAGTTCTCATTTGCAACTTACAGGACAAGTTCATAATTTTTCAGTCAGGTGCCAAAATGAACATCGAAATAGATTCCTTGCCATAATCATCCCACCAACAATGTTGGGAAACAATATTGACCTGTTGGCTGTCGTCCAACTGATTTTGGACCAGCTCATCTGATTGGGGGTTGCAAATTGTCAATAAACAGGTGCAGGAAGTGGTACCAACTGTTGTGACCAAAACTACAAATCAAATGGATACAGGTCTGAAAATGCAAAAACACTGAGGGGAAAAAGTCACAACTCAAAGACTCAATGTGTCCATACTAACGGCCACAGAAAAAGACATTCTTATGACTTTGGACATTGATGGATGGACAGGATGTCAGGGAAGAGTGCACTGAAGGCAGGGCAGGCTATTCTATTCTATTCACTGCTAAAGGCTGCTGTGCTATGCTGATTTTTTTTTTAATGATGTCAAGGTGAGGGTGTTATTATGGCTCAGCTGATTATCACTCTGGCTCAGGCATGCTGCTTGTTGCAGCCTGAGAATAGCAGCATTAAATGAAGGTTTAAATACTCTCTCTAGCATGAAATCCTGATTGGTAAGTCTGATGTGTGAATTGCATAACATCAGCAGCAAACACAGTGTCGGATGATTGAGTATAAATAGAAAGCTGTTAATTAATGACTAATTTTAGGCATATTCCCAGACCATTAGGCTAGACCTAAAGTAAAGCTTTTGGGCTTTTTTGTTTCATGATGACAGATTTAAATTTTGGCACCTTTGACATTCATGACAAATGATTATGTCATATTTGATTTACTTGTTAAGTAAAGTATTGTAGCATAAGTGCACTTGCAACAGTTTGGTTGCTCATATCAATTGTCAAATAAACATGGTAAGTGCATTTGTTAGTGTCTCAACTTGATATCTACTGCTTAGTCTATATGTTAAAATTAGCCTGATATTACTTTATGCAACTCATAAATGTTAGTGTTGGGAAATTATGGGGCTGGTCCAGTTAAAAATTGCAAGGGCAAAATTGTGTTCCCAGACTGACTCTGATTCCTCCTGTTCATACTGACTATTAGAAGATCCCTTCATAAAGCACTTACAATGTAAGTGACGGAAGTCAAAATCCAGTCTTTATGTACAAAAATGTGTTTAAAAGTATAATGGCAACATCACCAAGAATCTTTGTTGCATGTCATTGTTTCTCTCAGCTCAGCATTCTACTGTAAGCTGTTTAATAAAAGTAAGGAACACTTGGAAAAATACTGCTACCTAATAGGCGAGCTTGAAAACATAACATCCTTCCTCATTGCTCACTCTCTCATCATCACATTCCCCCCCTCCAAGAGGTCCAGCAGAACTTAAGTGCTACTATATTCTGAAGTGCAGAGCCTCTGTTTCCCAGGTTGCTCGGTGCCTCATCTTTAAACGTCCCTGCAGATTAATCAATCACCGAGCTGAAAGGACCTTTTTTTTTTCTCCTCAGAGTTCACTCCAGGACTTGGACCATTATGGTAAAGATGTTTGTGTTTTCCTCTCGAGGCCTCAGACTGACTCCTTAGAGGGAGCCACAGGCCAAAAGGTGGGGAAAATTCATTGGCAAAAGCAAGTAAGAATACAATCCTATGATCACACAAACAAATTGCACAGACAGGTGGAATGAGCGGGATATGCCACATAAGGGTGAAATATCTTGGTCTAGTGCCTCGTAAGTGGCGCTGGGGAATGTGACTGATTTATGAGAGCCATTTCATTTGTGTGTTTCCCCACTACATTGTGCATGTATATCCATAAAATATCAGTTGTTGTATCTGGAAAAACCGGAACTGAGTCCAGAAATTAATACATTGTGTTAAAACTGTGATTCAAGCCATTCAGCTCTACTGTGTTACTGTGTATCCCTCTCAGCCTCTGTGGGAACGCCAACAGAAGAATTTGTTTTTCTCAGAGGTAGGTTATTTTGCTCAACTTGTTATACGTAGCAGGGAATTAAAACTGGTCCTGTGAGGTTTTTCATCTCCCGTTAGACATTAGACAGACACATGTTGAGGTTTCCAGGCTATAAAATTGAAACAGGGAGAGAAAATAAGGCGAGCATTCCACATGCTTTATGCAAAGTTTTGCCTCTCTATCATAGTTATGATTACCGTTTTGTGCTGCTTTCCTGGAAGGGAAGGCACTTTAAAGAAATGGTATTTCAAGAATATTCTCTGCAGAGATCGGATGCACAGCAGCGTGATGACATTTGCACATGAAACACACACACACACACACACCTTGAATGTCCACAGTCTATTTTGAAAGGGCTCTTGAGTAGGAAAGAATTATCAAAGTAAGCAGGCATAAATGGCACAGTACAACAAGCAATTTGGCCTTGTGTATTTTGCCTGTGTGTGTAGCTATGGGTGTTTCAAGAGTAAACATACATTTTCTTAGCAGACCTGCATATAGATATATATAATATATAAAGCGAGTGTTGAGGAAACAAGAGGCTGTATCTGGGTGTTCACATTCAAAGTTTGACAAATGAGGCATGAAATTAGAGAGTGATTTAAATAAATGCTGTGTTTGTAAAGGGCTGTTCGCAGGGAAGGAATTTCCCCTGTAGTGATTCAGGCTGGCTCAACAACGCGGTATGTGATTTATGTGGTATTAGCATCTTTTTTTTATGAAAATCAAGCTATGTTAGTCAGATTGTGTGTTAGCCAAATGGAGCAGCAGTACCTGAAACATGGAAACACTTTGTACTTTGTTGTGGCGGGAAATGTTGGCCTTCAGCCGATTCCCCTTAAACTTGGGATGCTTTAATCGAGTCTGGATTCTGATTGATTGATTTATCAATCAATCAGAATCTTTATTTATATAGCGCCAAATCACAACAAAAGTTATCTCAAGGCACTTTACACAGAGAGCAGGTCTAAACCGTACTCGTCAGGTTTTATTTTAAAGAGACCCAACATTCCCACATGAGCAAGCACTTGGCGACAGTGGCAAGAAAAAACTCCCTTTTAACAGGAAGAAACCTCAGGCAGAACCAGGCTCAAAGTGGGAGAACATCTGCCTTGAAAGGTTGGGGTAGAGAGGAGAGAGAGGAAGGATAGGAGAGAGAAGCACATTTTAGATTGTATGATAAGTGGGACATTATTTTGCAGGTTAAATGGTAGCCTTCTCATCCAAATAGTAACCAGAGAAAGTTAAACTTATAGACTTAAAGATTAAATATTCATACAGAGGTGTTTTTAACTACTAAGTGTCAGCACACCCTAAGCCTGGCTCTGTTATGAGGACTGGATTAAATTGAAACCAAGATAGGCCTAGACTTGTGAAAAAAAGGAAAAGTGTGAACATAGTGTGGTTGTAGTGTGTTGCTTGCCATCCACCGTGGTTGGCTTTTCTATAGCAGGGTAATGCAATATTGCTGCGATGGCCATGTATTTGTGTTTTCCCTGAATGTGCTGAGTGAACAATTTATTTTGGTAGATGATGTAATTAAAGGGGTCATATTGTGCTTTTTTCAACATTCTGTTATTTATATACAGTTATGATGGCAGATTTCTAAAAACGTTAAACAGGGTGAAAGTTCCAAACCTCGAGGTTAACATATGTAAAAATCTTCCTTCTAAGTCAAAACCCAGGGCTTCCACCCAACCTTCACACTTCATTTGCAACATTTCTGGCTCATAGCCATGGATGTAGTATATGAGCTGGATAGGGCTACGCTTCTCACGCAGCCAACTTTCCCCAGTGGCCACTTACGGTATTGCTGTTTGAACAGTTTCTACACAGTGGTGCTTTGCGCTAATTAGTTGAGCTAGTTACCTGAATGCTAACATTAGTATGTTAACGTGCTCATGGTGCTAATGCTAGCGTGTTGATGTTTGCCAGTTATAATTTTTACCATCATACTTTAATACATTGGCATGCAACATGATGAGAATGTCATTAGTTTGGCAGGTATTTGGCCATAAACCAAACTAGAAAAAAACCTAAAACTTCGAAATGTGAACCTGATGATGATGATAGGCTAGAGGAAACATCAAGGGATCACAAGTCATTAGAGTAAGCGGTCATGGAACCATTTAAGGTACATGTAAAGACATGTACACCTAAATGACAATCCATCAAGTAGACTGTGATATATTTCACTAAAATTGTGATAACTCTGACCTGCTGGTGGTTCTCTAGGAAAGACGAAGGGATCAACAATTCTCAGTAGGTCAGTTCCTAGAATTAATCAACATTAACATCTGCAGAAACTTTAATAGAAATCAATCAAATAGCTGTCAAGATACTTCATGCTGAGCCACAAATATTTTCATGGCAATCCATCCGGTAGTTTTTGAGCCATTTCAGTCTGGCCCAAAGTGTTGGAATAACAGAGAGACAGACAGACATTCCCAAAATTGGACTACAGCTATATCTGGGCACTTTTGAGGGGGGTGGAGGGTTAGATAAGTTTGAGTTTAGATCATTTTTAAAGCAGTCAGTGTATTGTCTGCTTCCTATTTGGGTTTTTTCAGCAAGTTGAGAGAGAATTCCACAACAAACGTAACATCACACACATCTGTCATACTGTGGTCATATATATATACATATATATATATATATATAGACTTTCAATAGTCATTATGACAGTTGCCTGGTTACACTTAAGCATGGCAATTGTAAAACACTGTGGTTAATTTGCGCGTGGCAGTTGAACATTATCACACTTAGGGCCTGATTTACTAAGATCCCAAATAGTAGGTACTAAATCGCGTGCACAGTGCAATAGATTGCGCGTGCCGTTTGCGAGCGTTTTGCGGGTGATCTACTAAGAATAACTGTGTAAATGAAAACAGGTGCAACAGGGTGGAGACAGCAGTATTTAAATGAGGGTTTTGTGTCTTTATGGAGAGTTTGGACGAGCAGAAAGCTGCAAGCACAAAATGAAATGTGATCAGGTTCTAGTGGAAGAGGTTAACTAATATATTGAGTTATAACAAAAACTAATATTACCAGAAAAACCCACATATGGGAGAGTATTAGTGACTAAGTCAATGCTGTTAGTAAAACCACAAATATTCCACTCCAAAATGATTAACACAGGTGGAAAAACTCCGTCCTGTGTGTATTCTGTCATTGTGCCTCCGTCTCCTCGTCTCCATAGTAACAGCTGGTTAATACCTGTCCTTCAAAGGTATTATTTATAGACGCAGTTAGCGTCAGAAATAAAACCTTCAGGTTTGGTAAATCACAATGCGTGTGCTAAATAACATATTAGCATTTTCTCCTCCCTGTATTTTGCACACTGGGGTTGAAACGTCTCATATTACATATTCATTATGGTAAACGTACTAAATGGACAGCGCGTATGACCCTGTTCGCTGCGTTAGTAGATCAGCTTGCACAGTTTTTGCGGGTGATGTCAAGTTTGCACACGTTTTTACAAACGCAAACCTTTAGTAAATCAGGCCCTAGACTGTTGTTCAGTAGGATTATCCAACACAACAGTAAGTAATTTAAATAGGTTAAGGGCAGTAAAGAATAAAGCAGCTCACATGGCACTTTGGTGCACAGAACTATAATGAATAACTTTTTGTCTTGGTTAAGTGTAAAGAACAAAGTGTTAATATTTACTTTATTTTATATAACATATTATTATAGATGAATCATTATTTTCAGATCAAATCATTATTTTAAAGGCAGTTATTTTAGGGGGATTTTTTATTGCCCCAACATAGAACTGGTTTAAGAGTAGGAGAGAAAGAGTAGCGAAACAGGTTTTAATAAAATGTTAGTATTTATTTATACAAGAAATGTAGCAAGCCCTGTCACGATAACTACAATATTATTGTCATTTGAAGATAATTTTATACCACTGATATAATGATAACGTAATAACATAATAATATAAGGGGGGGTGGGGGGTGGGATTGGAGAGTAGGTGCTACACTTCTGTAAAAACACAGACTGTCATTATGGTTGGGGACAGAGTTATTTACCTTTAATTCTTCTGCAGTCTCCACTCAGGACGTACACAGTGAGGAATGGAGGACACTACTTGCTTAGTTAATGTGACATGAATAGCCTCTTAGCTGCTAATGTGAAGTGTGGTAATACTGAGGTAAACAAATGATGAAGGTCATGTCAATGTATCATATGATAAGTCCATATATAGATATGATGATGCTGATAATTATATTATTGTACATCAAGTCAATAACATTATTGTTGTGACAGGCCTACATGTGGTACTGATGTTGTTCCAAAGGTGGGAAATTGATAGATATTGACTATGTCTAATGTCTAATATAAGTCCAGTATTAACTCCCTTTTCAACTCTGTTTTGAATTCCACTAATATCTGATTCTCTAGCTGCTAAATGCTCCACTGTGTTCACCAGCTTGTTGCTAACTGTGTCTGTCTTTTCTCTAGTGATGGGCTGATAGTGAACAGAGTGCTTATCAGATATTTTTCACTGGAACCAGCTGCCTGCAGTGACTGCTGATGAGAGCATCGAGTCTCGGCTGAAACAAAAATTGTGGGCTGTAAAACCAAAACAATGAAGTGAAAGACGTTTGCTTGCAGGTACATACCTCCAACACATCCAGGTAAGCGTCATCATGTTCATGTCACTGGTTCTGATTATATCACAGCACAACATGGATCCCATTTTGCTATAAAGTCTAACTTGTAACCTGTGGCACTCAGGTTTTTAGTGTCCTCCTGGCCTCTCCATTGCCATAAAATGAAAATCTTTTTACAGGTCTAGTGCTCATCTCCGTATTTCCATTCAAGTTGTTTTGGCAGGTGTATAATCTTGACATGATGGAAACTCAACATGTCAAAAGACTCATGGGCAGAGTTTATGTAGGACCCTGTACTTAACCTTAATCTCAGAGTGGGAGTTTTTCCTAGTTACATCATATGATCTCGAGGTCAGGGAAGCATCAGCATGGGAGTTAGAAAAGATGAAAACCCCTTGTTGTGTGGTAACCGAACAATATTAGACCTCTACTCATCTGAAGCAGTGCGATCACTTCCTGTGAGTTATATCTCCATCTCCTATTACAGCATCATTCATCATCTACAGAGCTTCATCCCCGCGTTCAGCTTACATCTGGTCTTATATCAAAAAAACCGCAGCTTGGAACATAAACACACCACATATTCAAGATAGAGTGATGATTTGCCAGATTATCACCATCCCAAACTCATCCACTCCTTTACCCTGTGTTTGGAATAAATCCAATTCCTTTATAACAGATGTTTGTTCGATCAATTCAAAGAAAACTGTAAGAGATCTGTGTATGGCCTGCTCGAAGTGGACTTGGATCCAAGGAAGAAGTGTGTTTGTATCAGCTCTCCGTCTGTAACGGTTGAGGTGAGTCAACCCAGCTCAGTGCAACAGAAAAAAAACTCTTCAAACAGCCTGACATCCTTAAATGAAAGGCTGTCTATAAAATAAACCATAATATCCACTCACATACACAGAGTATTAATCTGTGGGTCTTGCTTCTCTTACGTAATGCTGGCTGGACTTTGGTGGGATATAATAAGTGATGCATTATGAGATCACCATCTTGTTGTTAGAGTCCATAGTTTGCCATTGAAATTCATATCCAGGTGAAAGCTGCAGGAAAATCTCATGAACAATGAATTAAACATTGATTCAGATGAGAGGTTAAAGATCAGCTCGGTGGAGCGGTTCAGCCGGTCTGCTGCAGAGTCCCGACCAAAGTCAGCTTGGAGATCTCAAAAACAAGAGCAAGAAGCCAGGCCATCGTCTTAATGATAGCTCTGGTTAGTTCTCTCTTTTATGCCTCATTGATAATTGCAGTGTTGCCCTGCCTGCAGATTAAACACTATTAAAAGTCTTTTTTCCCTTTTCCTGTGGGTTTTGTGAGAGAAAACACAGAGTACGAAGATACGTTTCAGCTTGATAAACACCAAGAATCAGCTTAGTTGTTTTTCAGATTTCTGCTGAGTCATGTGAAAATAGCGCACACATACACACAAAAAAAAAAAAAAAAAAAAGAAAGAAAGAATTTCCAGAGTGGATCAGCGTGGTGGCACTGAAAGCAAAACAAGTGTAAGTACTGGCTGAATGAGGACTGAATCTGTCCACTGTAGATTTGGAGTCCTGGAGTTGAACTTTAAGCAAGATGAATGGGACACACCTCAGCCAAATGGGCAGTTTGTCTTTAACAAAAAGTGTTTAGTCCTGACAGATGGTTTAGTTATTTAGGGACAGGAGCATACTGTGGAGTGTTTGACCCAGTAAAATCTTCTGTAAATCTGTCAATCATCTGTGTCTGAAGCGGATGGATACACACTAAGTCACTCAAATATATTTTTTCCTTCTTGTTCTTGTTGAATGTTTGAGCTTCACCATGCCTTCACAGAGTTTGACACTAGAAGACTGTTTTCACATTCAACTGCTCAGTGCTCACTGAAAATGATTTGTGACATCACAACTAGTTTGGAAGCCAATCCTGGTCCAATATTCAACTTACAAAAGTATAATGTTGAAACTTGAAACCTCCGGTGCACAAACACTGAGAATGGACTTTACAGTGAAGACAAAGACATGTTGTGTCCAACTATAAAACTTCTGAGATCAAATATATTTGCATATTTATATAGTCTTGAATGTTCAATGAGGAGAAGGAGTAGATGTGATTTTAATATAAGGGTTTTTGTATGGTATGTTATATTTATTTTCGTGGAATCAGACACATTATTTTTTACATCTTAAGACTTTCTTGAGGAGATCTTTTATAAGTGCTAATACGCTAATATTAGCTCATATTCAGGCTCCGTTTGGTGAAAATGAGGCCTCACAAGCTGAGACTGATGTGTCAAAATGACAAATATACAGAGGATTTTGGGTTACAACAAGACATTTCATCCACATTTTCAGCTGTAATGTTGTTGCAAAGGCCAATGACTTTTGTTGTCTTTAACTAACAATGGTAAGCACTTAAAAAAACTTTATTATTTTGCTTAAAAACTGAGTGCTGTGCATTACAGTGAAAGAGCAGACTTTTAATCTGAAAGGTGTCGTAACTGTCACAGTGTCGTGGTTTATGGATTATTTCCTGACCTCATTATCAGAGCAGTGAGTGGTATCTAGTATTATTACAAGTCATATAATTAATCTTCTTTCCTTGTATCAAAACTGCAATTTAAAGTTGCCAAAAGAATTTGGGAGTTTGCTGTAAATGGTAGATGTAATGTGATTTAATCAAGAAAGGATGTATGAGTGTAACACTTATTGCTGTCTTTATATGTATATCAAACAAATGTTTGTATATTCACAACAACCCCTTCTCCTTCTCTTTTTTTTTTAAACACACACACACACACACACACACACACACACACACACACACACACACACACACACACACACACACACACACACACACACACACACACACACACACACACACACATAAAAATAAGGGTTTTTCAACAGAGACTTCATAAATGTTCAGCCATTAAAAGGCATTTTGTAGCCTGGATCCCATCAGGACGTTTTATACCAGTCTTATGAGGTAAACATACTGGATGCCTTTTTGGCAGTCAGATGCCCATTTTCCCCTTTTGTTTGTAATGGGTTTAAAGTGTATTGCACAGTGCTTATGTACCCCACGCATCTCACTTTTTATCTGTTTAGTATGCCTGGTGTTTTATTGAGAAGCAAAGTGAGTTGAAAGACACTGAAATGCCTTCCATCATTGAAAACACAGTCAGGACTTTCTTCAATCATGGCTTTTTACAAAGGTATAAAAAACTTCTTTTAAAAACTTGTTTTTTTTCTTTTTTAGTCAGGTAATGTCATTAGTCAGGCTGGCTTAGTGACTGACCACAGATGCGGTTGCCCAGCAACTCCAACAGGTTGCCTCCAGAGGTTCTGCCTGTGCCATGGATGTATGAAGAGAGCTGGATAACATGTAGCACAGTGAGCTTTGTTGACAATTAGTTCCAGTGGCCAACCGCAGTACTCCAACCAGCAGATCCCCTGCAGAGGGGCAACACAAAAGGTCAGTTGCTCTTTTTATTACACCTACATGTGTAAGTCATTTAGATTTAAAGGAACAGTATCACTTTTTTGGGAAAAACACATTTTAACTTTTTTTTTGGGTTAGATGAGAAGAGTAATTCACCTTTCATGTCTGTGCAGAAAGTCTTACGGAGATGTAGGATCCAGGAGGCGATTATCTTAGCTTAGTAGAAAACAGCTATGATTGCTTTGTTTAAAGAGAGTTACAATCACTAATTAACATCTTGTGTCTGTTTGTTTAATCAACACATAAACAAACATGAAAAACTGACAATTTGTGGTTTTATAGGAAATTACAAGCTGATTTCATGGAGAAAAGCTAATTGCCTCATTAAAAAGTAATTACATTATTTTACAAGTTGCACAACAGCAAAATGAATTAGTTACACTACTTTCCTTTTATGACGTTTAAAGGTGCCCTTTAAGTTAGTTAAGTTTTTTGTCCTCAAATCATCTAACTTCTAAACTAAATCATCTGATTCCTGAATGTAGCCTTATCAGTGGCTAACATTAGCAAGCTTGCTAAAAAGAAACAACATGGATATAAGACCATTTTGGAGTTAACTGGAGTCGTATGTGTTCTCTTTTGGTGACCACTAACCATGTCCCCACACTTCTAGCACATAGTGGACCAGTCTGTCCACCGAACGCTTGGACACCAGATGGATATCAGCACTCCATCGAACTACAGGTAGGACGGCAAAGTCGACCTCCAAACTCTCCAAGTAATGGGTACTGGGATTAGTAACTGTAATGTATAATTACTGAAGTTCAACTTGTAATTCTTTGCGATACCAGTTACTGAAAAATGAACTATTGCCCAACACTGTAGACATAAGAGTGGTATTGGTCTTCTCATCTGAATCTCGGCAAGAAAGCGAATAATGTATTTTACAAAATGTCGAACCATTCTTTTAATATTTGTAACACTTTGTCAGAGCCTAATAACATTACTTGCTATGTGGTCATTTCAGAGTAAACTCTACTGTACGAACCCAGACAAAGAGATGCTTATAGGCCTTTTCCTTAAAAGAAACTTAACATTATTTAACTTAAGGTTCTGCTTTTGTTGGTTCTGAGCATGAGTTCAACCGATATTTTGGCACTGCTCAGGAGGTGCAGCTAAACCCAAATTCCAGGTACTCTGAGGGGAAAGAAACAAAGTGTATTTCAATAAGCACTGCAAGAAAGTTTGTTTCAATATTCAAGCGATATTATAATTCAGAATATCCAACATGTGTGTTTGATTGTCTTGTTTATTTCTCAGGGTAAACAGTAGATTGTGTGCATACTTGCATTGGGGAATATATTACTAGTTTAATAACATTTCCCACAAACATTTGGATAATAGATATTTTCAGAATTGTGTAACGCTTGCATGAATTATTTTTTCCACTAAGTAGCGGGGGGCAGCAGACCAAATTCTTTATAGCTATACTGTGGCTGTAGTGTCCTGAAGGATGCACCCAGCTCTGGAGAAAAGGATAGTTTGAAAAGAGGGGGTGACATCTTGGACACAGTAAGCAGTTTTTATAATAAATCCATGGTTTGTGCAGGTTTTTCAAAATAAATAATTTTTGCAGCCAAGACACAGTGTCTTGGCCCCATTGAGCCCCAAGTCACACACCATTTAAGTTAGTACAACAAACACAGAGGGACTTGTTCCTCTAAAAGTGTAATCATTTGGCTACATTACATAGGAATTGGTATGTAAAGCCTTTTTTGAGAGATTAATGGAAATGTAATGGCTTTTGTTAAAGCTGTAAACATATGGTTCCATTAACTTCCATAGTAACATGGACTGTACTTTTCTAGTCTTTTGACCATTCAAAGCTTTTACACTACATGTCACATTCACCCATTCACACACATTCATACACTGATGGCAGGGGCTCCCAGGATACCTACCTGCTGATCAGGAGGAAACTAACATTCATACACATATTCACACACTGTTGGCGCAGTAGTTTCTTGCCCAAGGACACATTGACATGTGGACTAGACTAGAGGAGCCAGGAATCGGGCCAATCCTCCAATTAGGGGACGACCCGCTCTACCTCCTGAGCCACAGCCATCTCACGGTTAGTGAGAAGGTTAAGTTGGGACTGGGGGCACTCGCATCCACCCACAGAAAGTCAAGTTTTCACTCATCACATTTTCAGATTAGTACGTTTTCCAGACAGTAAAGATCCTTAATAGTCAAGTCTGGATAAAAATATCGTACACTGGTCAAACCTTTCTCAAAGTAGATGTACAATACACATATACATGTATATACGTATATATAGACAGACCTGTGGCTTTCCCTGTCACACACAAACAAACATACTATACAGTCATGTGTTTGGCTTAAAATGCACAGATGCCTTTTCAAGAAACAGATGGAGGTTTGTTACGCAATTCCGAGATCAACCCGATGTTTGTTTGAGGGGATCGTCACCGCTACCACTGATATCAAACCCTCCGGGGCCCTCCTCCACCAGACTGGACTCTCTGTCCCAGCAGAGAACCACTCTCCTGTTCCCCCCTTTATTCATCCAACCCAGCCCTGCGACTGGGGACCGCTTACCCAACGCAACCATGTGACCATGATGAATCGCTCCTTTAAAGACTACAACTAAATTGGGTTTACGCTGGTCTGTGGTGATGTTGCACATCGGAGACAGACAGGCCAGCTTCTCAAAGTCTGTTTGGTAGAAAACACTGTGCGTTCTGTCTGCTGTGTGCATGGGATAGTGTGTCGGCCTGTGTATGTTTCACCATGGAAACCTTAGGTATGATGTCATGTCTTGTCGGGGGACATTTGTCAGTGAAAGCCTGGTTTTAATGTGTGATTGACAGGGCTGAGATGAGAAGTGTTTGTCTAATTAGAAGTGTGTGTCTGAGGTGTCTCTCCGCTGTTTAATTTTTGCCAAGGCTTTGAACAACAAGGTAAATAGTAACATATTTTTTATTATAGTTAAGTTGGCCACTGGTGTTCAATTGTCCTTCTTTCAGCCCCTGCTCTCCATTCTCTTTTATCCTTGTGTCTGTACAGCCTAGTTGGAGGTAGACATGGTTTTCCCCCTTCAGAAGAATCCATTATGTCACTTTTACAGATAATCTATTGCTTAACGTTTCATTTCATTTCAATATATCTGAGCTCAGTGCAATCATATTATGTGGCATTTCCTGTCAGCCTCTTGAAATCTGTCAATGTAGCCATGTAAAGATAGCAGCCAGTTCATAATTAGATAGAATTGACACTGGAAATCTGCTATTATATACTATGTGAATAGTTATTGTGAATGTGTACTTTTTGGGACATTTCACAAGTATTTAGTTATAATGTAAATGGAGAAATGTCTGCAAAGTAGTCCAGACAGTCAAATCTATTTTGATTGTCAAAGCTATGCTCACTCTTTGGCAAGAGCAACTACTTCATTATTCAAATCAAGCTTCTTGCAATTGCAATCTCAACTCAATCTCAAAAAATGTTCTACTCTTTTTGTATGTAAATCAGCACCACTTCCATTCCACCTGTGGACTCCACCTGTACTCTCAATCTATAGACAATTAAAAGATAACTTCAATACATCACATCTCTCTCACATTTTATAGTTATAGTTTTAGACTTCATTCCTGTTGATAAAGGTGAGGTAAACATCCATCACTGGTAACAATTTAAAGCGCTATTCTGACTACGCTTGCTTACTGTGTTGTAGCAATGCTCCCATATCTCAGCAATGAAACTAATGGTTATTAATTATTATTATTACTGATGGTCAAGGTTAGGGTTAGATTGGTGGCCACTGGCCAGTATTACTAAAATCATATCATAATATCATATCATATCAAAACCCTATATTTAAACTCGAAGAATCATTGAGGTTGCCCTTTTACAATGATGTCGAATTACAAAGAAGTCAAAAATTAAGACAAAAAGAAAGAAAGAAAGAAAGCTGGAGATAAATTATCCTTAATGCCTGCACAGGCCGAGTCTGGGGAGTGATAATAACCCTTTAAATTCAGAGCTGCAGAAGAAAATCGGTGGCTAAAGGTAAATAAATTAGATTTAAATTGTATTAAAATGAAAAATATGCCATATGCTGCAGGGAGGGACAAGGTCTGAGCATGGATGTCAAACATTAACTGTACTGCTCTTTGTCTATTTACATTATAAATGAACTGTGTTATGAAAGGCAAACTAAACTCACATGTTCTTGTGAGTGATATTAGGGCTTGAATTTCTTCTTTTATGATCAGAGAATGAAAATCATGTGATTGTCATAGTAGTATTATTATTTGCATTCAAACCCTGTAACAATACAGTATGTCCAATATAATGGGCTGAAGTCCTCTATCATTCATTGTAGGCTGCTTGAGAAAGAACTTAATGTTAACTTTACACCTGTGGTTTTCTTTTGTATTAGAGTTAAAACTTACTATTTTCCTTCTGCAGAGAAAAGGCTAGAAAAACACTGGAATTATCACTTTATGCTTATTACTTCATTTCCTATAACCCCCTGTGTGCAAAGCTGCTGTTTGTCATCGAGAAATGTCAAAGGTGGACTTGGTGGGACTGTGACAAACAGGTAAAGTCACAGTGGGTGGGGGGTGTGGGGGTGTACAATTGCTGGGAGCAGGCAAAAATGTCTGACAGTTGGCACGGAAGCCAGTGGAAGGGAAAGCACCGAGGCTTTAAGTGCAAACATATGTGGAACAATGCATGCTGATACACCGCAGATGTGTGCATGTGTGTGTGCGCGAATCTCGAATGAGCCTAAATGCATGAGAGGAAACTCGCAGGACGAAAATGTCAGTGATACAGTGCAGCGTCTTGGATCCTGGCGAACTTCTTGCAGGCCAGAACGCAATTTTGGATTTTCATTGTTGTGCGCTGCTGCTCGTGAGTGATTACAGGCCTGATTGAAATGAACACGGGCCCCTGGCTTCGTCTCAGCTTGAGGTCCGCTGACATCTGAGCGCTGGCCATTTTAAACATTCACATAAAGCCTCCAATGTACCACAAATGCACTGAGTCATTATCTTAAATACAGCAAACATCTTAAACATGGGCTCAAGGCAACAGATATAGCAGATCTGTGGTACTAACATACACACAAGCATGGTTGGTTTGCACACACGACTGCATAACCAGGTTATGCAATCCAGAGAGATTTCCAAAGTTATACATCCATATCAAACCACTTTGTGGGTTATTGAGAGAGTTCCACAGTGTGGACAGAAATGTGGTATCTACAGTTAGAGCAAAAAAAAAAAAAAACAACAAAACAGAACATTTTGTTTTCTGATTAGCAACTGATCCTTTAATTGCAACTATTTAAAATGTCTTACTTCCTTTATTATGTGCTGAAGTGATATGGCTTGGGAATGTTTATGTAAGCATTTGCTGCTATCTGGCTGGATAATTGGAGTATTTGTATATGGAACTAGATAGCTTAACAACTGAAAGGCTAACTGCAGTGTTACTTGTCTTTCTTTGTAGAGTCCACAGAACACACAGAGACCAATGACATATCAACCCTCCATCAAACTACCAGTAAGACAGCAAAGTCAACCCCCCAAACTGTCCAAGTAACAGAGCGTGACTGGGATTTGTTACTTTTTGAATTCCTGGACCATGTTCCGTTTTTTATGCTGTAAAATTATGAAAGATTATGTTTATAGCTCATAAAATATGATTACGGTAGGGTTAAGATTAGGTAACTAAAACAGGGTCGGAGAAAGATCGTGATCCCAGTAACTCAAAAGGTTAATTGCAGTCTGTGACATGAGCCAAACACCAGTCTGCTGCATAAAAGTCAAACGTTACACACACATCCACCACCATGACCTCCTGTAGAACAGCCACACTACCTGCAATGGCATTGAAAGTTGATATTGGATATAAATATTAAGGTGCAGAATAATCAAATATGGACATTAGTCCTTTTTTAGTCAGTTTTTAGTTTTTTAGTTAGTCAATTACTAGATGAACACAGACAGTCGATTCAATGTGTCGTTACACAAAACATCAGATGCAACATACTGCTGTTCAAGATCATTTTATTAAGTCAAATTCACTCATAACTCTTCATTTTCACCCAGATGCTCTTGGCTTCACTTTCCTTTGCAGTAGCTCCTGAAAGCCAAATGGCAGCAGATAAAGTTCATTTAAAGGCTCTTAAATGTTTTCATCATCGTGCTTATAGACCATGCATATTAACAGACACCTTCATAGTAATAGTGATATTATTTTAAAAATAGCATTCACTTCACATGTAACCTGGAATGTAAATGATCTCCACCACTTAGCCTTACTTTGTTTCACCTCAGACTGACTTTATATTGTTCAGTGGCTTCCAATTAATTAGACCGAAGTGAAGAAGACAAGATCAAGATAGAAAGAAAAGGTTTGATCTGTGACAAATAAAACTGTTGCCAGTTATCTCCTGTCAGTTCTGTCTGTGTGCTTCTTTGAAGAATGTTCACACTCTAGCTATAAATCATAAAACATGATGTAACCTGCATAGTTTAGTTGCAACCACCCTTAAATAGATTCACAGACTTTGTAGTGAAGCGGAGACGAGCACTGACTGAGTCTCAGCAGACTGGGAGAGGCAGGTGGGTCAGTCTGAACAGAGGACAGGTAAGCTGTAGCAGAGCTCAATGCACGGCTTAAATATGTGAAATAGGAAGCCGTGGCAGTGGAAGCCTGCTCAGTATTCACATCCACATGATGCAGCATACCTCCAGCACATGGCCGCCTGGGCCGAGGTGCCATAAATCCACCGGGCTGCTTTCATCTGAGAGCAGAGCTAAATTGACAACAAATGTTGTCCCTCTTCTCCTCGGCCTCCTCGAGGTTCTGACAAAGTGCTTCCAGAGGAAGTCTGCAAATGGCTTCATGTCCTAAAGGCTCATATTTATGTGCAGGGATGTTAAATGAACTCGCGCCTGTTTGGACCCAGTAGTCACTGTTTCACTCTTCATGCTGGACTCTGCAGGCTCAGTGGTTGAGGGTTTGAATCCTTGCCCGGCAACTAATGTTCTGGTGTTGATTTACAGCTCAGCCCTGCATACTTCTCTCAAACAAACACACAGGTAGTCCACGTCTGCACAATGTGCTGTATTCTTCCCACTTCAAACTACATTCTTCATCATCTGACACCCATTTTAGATCGGCAAACAGACAGGAGCCACGATACATTCTATTTCAATAATAAACACGTGCTAAGAGTGTGGTGAGAGTTCTGGGTCGGAAAACAAGCCCCAGGTGAGTTGGAGAAACATCTCTCGTCAAATCTGAAGCGTGGAAAGTGTGGTTGGTTTCATGGCTTCTGCCGAGCAAATAAACAACGAGAACACATCACAGCAGCGAGGCCCGATTCGGTGCATTTTTCAAACCTGTTCCCTGTCCAAAAAAACTGCTCTAAGCAAAGCCTGTGTCCACAGATATGTGGACTGAAATCATCCAGCAGCTGACCGCAGTCCAACTGTGTTATTTAAGGCTTTGTACACTCACAGATTCCAGCCAGGCATGTGGTACATCATTCATTAAGCTGTTTTCTCACCATGTGTGAACACCAATGCAGGACGGGCATTGATGATAACATGATGGATGATAGACTACTCAATTCAAATCACATAGAACACCTCATACTGTAAGAATATAGATAGGAAACAGATACAGGGCTTTATAGACCCTAACCCTAACCCTACCCTAACCCTAACATGGAACAGTTGGACACTTGAGCATGTCTACATAAGAGGCTAGCGTTAGCAGCATGTTAACAATACAGCAGCAGCGGCTAATGCTGTATGTATAACCTGTATGTCAGCTACAGGTTGCTTTCAGGCATTTATTGAGCGTACAGTAGTTGACAGTAGTCGAGTAGAGCTCAACCTGAACAGGGTTATTTTATGCAACTCTCTGGCGTGAACACGGCTTTATTCTGTCGTTTCTCTTGTTTGAAGATACTGTTTCTCACTTCTATGAACTTCCTGAAACAAGGAAAACTACACCAGGAGAACTTCAAAACAGATGTGTTTTGCATAGTGCTGGCATATAGGGATACACACACACACACACACACACACACACACACCACGAACAACACACACACCACGAACAACACACACATGCACACTCATACACAGAACCCCCCCCCAGGTCGGTCGATGCCACTGCAGCCAAAGTCCACACACATGCTCGCTCACACACCATGTACATATACAGCGCCTCACAGGAGCCCTCATTTTTCCACCAAAACACAGTGTTTTCCTGCCAGACAGTGAGAGGAGAGGGGGGGGAGCAGAACACTTTGTCCTGCTACACTACACTACACCACCCTTCAGCACAGATACAAGCCAGCAGCTGGTTTAGCACTGAGCTGCTGGTGGCTCCCGCGCCATTCCGGCTCAGGTTCACTGCCGCCGAACACAGTAGCTTGGGCCATAATTTCTATATACTATGATAACATTTGCTCCATTTACTTCGACCCTAATGTTCCACTAATAATCAGACCACTGCAAGTGAAGGAGACTGGTGTGATCTGACCTGATTGGAAGGAATTTTCAATCAGTTTGAAGCAATAAAGCTCTTTGACTGCAGCGCACCCTGACATCCACTAAGGTGCGAGGGCCCCATCATCGCTACTTGCAGCTTTGATTGTTATTATTATTGTTTTCTATTATCAACATATACATTTTTGTAGTTTTATAGTGGTCTTGTGATAAATTGATCACAATTATAATTTAAAAGGCAGACATTTCTTTTGTATGCTGTTCAAGACATTATGTTGGTTCAATGTACAGATCTTGTTAAAATTCCAATGTTGATTACCTAAGTGTGTAATTAAACTTTTTACAAGTATAAAACTAACATTACTTCAACCGCATTGCAGCGTTGAAGATTGATCCCCTGCTGGCCGAGTATGCACATAATTGGAGAAGGGGTCAAGCAGTGGTGACAAGAGAGGAGAGGCAAGTTTATTAAATGAAAATGTCAAGCTAAATTAGGACTTTGCAATGTGCTGCCGGCAGGTAGTTGTATATATCTAACAAGCAAAAGTAGTTGGAGAATGGTTGGAATTTGACTGCAGATTGGTGAAGTAGATTGGAGCAAAATGTCACAGCATAGTCCCAAATTCAGATAGTAAAAGTCTTGAGGATAACCAGCACATCAGCAGAAAGATACTTGCATTCAGCATGATGGGGGACTGTAAACCGTTTATTTCATATCTGTTGGTGTTTGAGCTTTGAGGACAAGAGTAGGCCTACATTTACAGTCATGATGTAATTAGTGTAATTATAATTTATTGTGGTTAGATCCAATGGACCGTTTTCAAAAAGTGCAAACAGAAGACTTGTTGAAAGTGACATTGAGACCTAAAGGTTTTATATACTGTATGTCATCATGGTCCTAACTTTAAATATTGTAACCTGTAAACACACTGAACAACTTTGACAGTTGAAAAATAAACAATGTTTTTCAAATCTAGCAAATGTTTTGCAAAAATGGAAATGATCTATTCCATGATTGAACTGGGATTGCATCACCCCTACATCTATTTAATGTTGTTGTGACCTACAGGTTCATACGCTCAATAGACGACGCTCCAAAAATGCCATCGGCTGTAAATGTCATGTGTGTTGTGCAGACATGTGGCGACTAGGATCGTCACTTCTAAGCTTAAACTGTATGTTGAACTTGTTATCTAGCAGTTGCTAACACATCTGGCAGTTACGGAGCATCATTATCATCCATTTGGAGTCGTGTTTCTGTCCGACTGCTGATTGTAAGTCTAATACTCTCTGTTTTTACTCTCTGACCAACTCCTGAGGGAAATATCTGGCTCTTTAGCTGCAAAATGCTCCACTATGTTCACCAGCGTGTCTGTTTGCTGTTTGGTTCTGAACAAATTGAAAACAACACTATGAAAGCAGTAAAAACTAACCGCCACACATCCCGTACCACACTAACGCACTTAAGTTAAGAAGATGTGATTATGACGTTTGTGAGTATTTTGTTTTTCTCTTCTTGTCCCATGCTGTTATGACTTATATTTATGATGGCCAAAATTACGAGGATAAAATCCAAGCGGTAATAAAATAGAATGATCCCTCAGCACTGTAGAAGTTAAAACAGATGGTTGACAGTTTTTATTCTTAGAGCTAAAATATTATGCACCTTCTCTTCATGGCGGCGTTGAGATTTTCACCTGCAAATGAGCAGCGATGACTACTTTTAGTCTTTGTTAGAACTTCAAACCTGCTGTAGCTTTATTTGCTGTCAATTTGACGAATCATGTTTGGATTGCACACAGTGGTGAACATGTGTATTTGCACTATTTGCACAATGTGGCTTAACACAGGTCACAAATAGAAACAAAAAATTTGTACAGTAAATTTAGCTCCATCAACTGACCTACAGTAGTCCTGCTCTCTGATTCTTGACATGAACCACGCTGACGGGACACAGTGACAGTTCGCTTCACAGAGAGGGTTCCATTTCAGTCGAGAAGGAGGTTTTTATTGCGACATGCACAGAGGAGAAAGGAGGGAGTGGTATTTTTATCGCTGTCCCTTAGCGGCGCAAAGGCCGAGCATTTCATCAACACTTATCATGCAAGCCAGGAATGCTTGGCTGCCGTTTCTTCAGCGGCCGTCTGGGGAGCCACGCAGCTCGATGTCCTCCTCACTGTCTCAGCAGAAAGGAGGAGAAACAGAGAGAGCGAGAGAGAGAGAGAGAGAGAGAGAGAGAGAGAGAGAGAGAGAGAGAGAGAGAGAGAGAGAGAGAGAGAGAGAGAGAGAGAGAGAGAGAAAAGAGGAAACACACGTAGAAGACACGAGTCAGACTGACAGGATTTTAGACAGAAGAGCCGATAATGTCTGCTGACTGAGGAGAGGACCCAGTGTAATCCATCCAAGGAAGTGACTCTGAGTAATCCACTGAAAACCTGATCTGATTGTAAAACACTGTTAACATGAAAGGTGGAGCTGGAATGTTTGCAGCTTGCCTTTTCTTACAAAGTTTATAATAGGTTTCAATGAAAAGACGATAATCACCTCTAAAATTCTACAGATTAGATTACACAATGTGTTATTGGTCCATGAACTACAGATACACCTATCAGCTCATCAACATCAGTGTTTCAAAAGTAAAACTGCTTTCTCATTGTACAGCACTATGGTTAATGTGAGGCTCAGGAAAACATTGTTTGCATTAGAATTGCTATTGTTAAAGTTAGGGCACTTCAAGGCTGCTTTAGTACCCTCAGGGGCCCGTTCACTGAAGCTCATGTCCCCCAAACAACTTTTATTTTATTCTGATTGGATAACGCTGCTGTCAGGTGGAAACCTTGTAAGCATATTGTGTTTTGGACATACTAGGATTTTGACAGTGATCATCATTATCAACATCCAGAGAATGGGTCAAGCCTTGTGTTGTATTTCTGCAGAGCCTGACAAAAAAAAAAAAAGAAGTGCACACTTTTTTTTCTCCCTTCATTGAGGGCCCCTTTCTGCTCAGGGGCCACTGGGCACTCGCCCAGATTGCCCATATGGGTACCCTCATCGTCATGCTTCTAATAATAAACACTCTGTTACAGTTAGGGACGACAGCGGTCATGTTTTAAAGAAAACATGATGGGATAGTTTACCTTAAGCTATAAGAGATGTGGACTCTGAACATTTTTAAATGACAGCTGAAAACATATTTAATTAATCTAGGCTTTTAGTTAGTGTCATTTTAACTTTGTTTACTTTTATTATATTATTTGTTTATTTGCTGTTGTTTAGTTGTATAGTTTTTTTCTCGGTAAAGCACTTTGAGCTGCATCCCTTGTATGAAAGGTGCTCTATAAATAAAGTTGTTTTTATTGTGGTTACTTTCATTGCATTCTGCGTTTAAACCTGCTATCACACAGCATTGACAATCCTTTGTTTGTGAATAGGTGTATCACCCAGTGAATACAACACAATGAATACAAATAAATAAATACAAAATAACTCAAATAACTAATACAGCAATTAGCCAAGCAATTAGTAACAGCATTCATAATACACACGCAGGTCATCACAACGCATTGTGTGCATTCAAATTCATAGAAAATACACACAAAAACTTCAAAATAAAATGTATTATTATTTCTCATTATAATTGTACTTTATTTAAATATGCTACTACTATGAAGTGTTGATGAAATGTTGTATGTTTTAAAATGATTCCTTATTATCATATAAGAATTAATAGTGAATACAACTTTTGGGTTGTATATATGAATGTATATATATATAAATGAGTGCTTGTATTTTTGATTAGATTGTACTGATAACACATTTGTACTTGAGTAAAATTTTGAATGCAGGACTTTTTCTATTTTATTTAAACCATTTTTTACAGTGTGGTATTGCTACTTAAACGTACCACCACCACCGTTAGTGTTATGGCCTCTCTGTGTAGCACTGCCATCCTGCTGCTTCTTGTTATCTATAGCTATTGTCATATTGTTTCATTTTATTGATTCATCTGACTTCTAAAGCCACTCATTAAATGTTGGAAGCTCCTTTCCTCAAGCTCGTTCCCAACAGACACTCAGAAGAACAGAAGAAGTGCGTGCAATGAAATCCCTGTTGCCTTAATTGACTGTAATTGAATTCATGATGTATTCATAGTTCATAAAGCTATGAAAACATATTTACATTATATGATCATTTACAACATATACATATTAACCTTGTCATAACAATAGAGTAAGAGTTTGGCTCTGAGACTGAAACTCAGCCTCCGGTTTGGATCGTTTGAACGCTGTTTTCCATTCACTGATGCGGAGCTGTTGAAAGGAGAGAGAAAAAGAATACATCTGCGGCCCAGAGGAGCAGCTTCCTGGGCTTAATTAGAGAACATAGCTTCAATAAAAAAGTACAAAATGCACAAAGAAGATGGTAAATCGGCTGTGAGCTTTATGTGTTTTAGGTAATATGTGAAATATTACAGCGGGAAATTGAAATACACTATCATTCTGTTTTCTGTCTTGCCAAAATATTATTACGACATATTTAAATATAACATTTGGACGGAGACACGCATTCCCAGTGCTGTGTGTGGTGTAACGCCTGCTGTCTCGTCCTCTCACAATATCTTAACTCTGCAACGCTCTGCATGCAGGAGACCTTCCTGCAATGCATTTTTCAACATCAGATTCAGGCACTAATGCTTTTCTTTGGCTCGGCTCTGTGGCGATAAGTGAATTGTCTCTGACGTGACGATCCTTTCTCCCCAACAGTACAGTCAAGGGAAGATGTTTCTGATTTATACCTCGCTCTAAAACACTCTGCTGCTCCAGAGACTTTGGGGTAACCTTGCTCTCTTTGATTCTCTCCCCACAGACTCTGCAAAGCTTTAGATTATGTAACTGGCTGCTTTCCATCATGTAAATGCGAAGGTAAAATTTCTGAATATAGCACTTGTTTAACCTATTTCTTTAGTCTCGAGCACCTGCGTGGTGTGATGAGGGATTTATAGTGTGGAAGAGACTAACGGGACCAAACAGCTGGAAAGGCTTTTCACAGTGACACAAACACTGGGAAGGGAAACACCTGCTCTGTAATGGAGGGGAGATTTTGGATCAGTCATGTTAAAACCAGGCTGATGTGTACAACGTGCCTGAATGTCTAGCCCTCAGTAATTGGTTTAGGCTGCCTGTGGGAAGAAAGTGTGTGAGCTGGGACTTCAGTGGTAAAGGTGCCGCGTGTAGCGTTTTCACATGAATAACTTATTATGAGGTAAACCGAGGCCTTGGTTTAACATCGTAGTGGAATGAGACTGTTTCCACAGAGAGGAGCGGAGGAGTGAATGGACAATGTTGTTTAAGAAGAAAGGGAGCGAAAGCATTGAGAGTTTTTAAGCAGATGGCGAAGTCCAGACTCTAGCAGGACAGGGTTCAAAGAGAATCTGTCTTTTATTTTGAAAATCACCAGCACTGACACTCCCTGGCTCTTCTACTGGATGTTGTACACTTAACCCTGCCTCCTCCTAATTACCTTCATCTGTAACTAACTTCTTCTGTGCATTACTGTTAACATTGATTCTGTCTTATCGCTGCTTTATCAGCCATGTGTGAAGCACTTTGAAAATATTTTTCAAATATTTTTTTGTTTTTGTTTATCATACTATCATTATTTTGTATTTATGTATGTGGATATATTTTTCTCTTATATATTATTTTTTGTTTGCACCTATATGTACACCTGAAAAGTATTAAGTGTGATAGGCAGGTCATGTGACTGTCAGGTGACCTGGACCTTTTGTGGATTTATCGATGGCGACTTTCTAGTTGATTTTTAGTCTGAAGTAGAGCATTGATCTCAAAACGTCACACTGGTGATCCTAATAAATCTACCTGCAGTGGGAGCTGCAGTGGTTTTTCCTTTTTGCTTGCATCCATTTACTCATGGCCATTTAATCAGTGCCCAGGGGCCCTTGAACAGAAAGAGGCCCTCAATGATGGGATGATGTCGGGCTCTACGGAAATACGACACAAGACTTTGCCCGTTCTCTTGATGTTGATAATTATGGTTACTGTCAGAAACCCAGAATATGACTCCTGGTGGTACTAATGCAACCTTCCATTTACTATTAGAATCCTTTCTATCTATTTATATCATCTACAAAGAATAGAATGTTAGTTGTAATGCTTTGAAGCGGCAAACAGACAGCACACTCTGAACAGACACATTTTAAACAGACACTGCACTAGTAATGTGTAAAATAGGCAGAGGGCACCTTTAAAATGCAGTTTATGAAGAGTTTTGCTGAGCAGTTTTAATCCAGAAAGTTTTGTCATCTTATCTAATTTTAGTAAAAGCTGAGTTTTCATTTCTTGCTCTTTTAAAGTCCTTGTCACCCCCTCACCCCTCCTACCCCGGCTCCTCTCTTCCTGGCTCTCTAACTGGATGGGATTACGTAACTGTTGGTTTGAACCCCTGGCAGCGGCCTGGGATTTTTTATTAACTGGCTGTATATTATTTTTATACCTCGTGGTGCTGCCAGCCCTGCCATCCCAGCGCCCCTGGTGCCAAGGTGAACATGGCCGGGCTGGATGAGGCTTTGGAGGGACTTAAGGAGCAAAGTAACATGATGCCAACGCATAAACACGTCAGACATGCACAAAGTCACAAAACGGCTCTGTCTCTCTCTTTCATGCACGCATGTAAACTCACTGTGGCATGCGCTCCCACCTATCATCATCCTCATTGCCTCGCTCCCCGGCCCGGTGCACTGACTTTCACAGTTAAGCTGTATGAGAGCCATTCACGTGCTGCAGTTAACAAGCTGGCATTGGTTTATTCACCTGCTGTGAAGAAGATGATGATGAAGAAAAGAAGTTATTTGGGAGAATTTTCTATCTTGCTCATTTTTAGTGAGACAGATAGTTGACCGGACTGAAAACTGAAAACTATCAGTGTGTTTACCTTGGTTGACTGAAGCTTTCCTTTTTAAATCTGTAGATAATTGATTTAAGTCTATGTATGTATGTGTGTGTGTGTGTGTGTGTGTGTGTGTGTGTGTGTGTGTGTGTGTGTGTGTGTGTGTGTGTGTGCGTGCACGCGTGCGTGCATGTGTGTGTGTGTGTTGGCTAGTGGGGCAGGTGTTTCAGTTTATTCCTGGAAAGCTGATGGAGGACACGGTGTGCACAATGTATATTTATAGCTAGTGAATCTCCAGCAGCATGGAGCCTGGAGTTTGGTGTGAAAATACACTCGGACGCCTGGATACACAACAGCGACCCCAGCGGAGAGCTCTCAGCCAATCAGGACGGACACGGGCACACAAGTTCTAATTATAATGTGCATGATGGATATGTGGAGTGCCTGGCCACACTGAAGAGTACAGAGCATCCTCCCCAACATGATGTATGCACAGCAAACACATTTAAATTTATATATAGCCGACTCAAAGAGATGGACACAAGAAATACTTCAGTGCCTGTGCTACTTTTAAGTTTGACATTTGTTTAAGCTGAGAAAACTTACTTTTTACTTGAAGATGTTCTGAGTATTTAGATCTGACCTCCTTTAATTGCCTATGGTTAAATATTTACCGTAGAACACATTATGACTAAATTTAGCCAGAAAGTCAGCATGGATAGGATTATTTTTAATTCATTTCTCAGAAATTTGGATTATTTTTCACCACGGTGTGTGAAGGTGCATAGCAGCCTGGCAAGTGGAAGATACCTGGTTTCCACTTAAAGGTGCCTTCCACTCATTTAGTTTTGTACTTCCGTAAAGTTGGGGGACTCATAAAACAGTATTCTGAAGAAGAAGAAAAAAAATCAAAGCAGCAATATATTAACTTTTAGTCTCTAATATGGATCAAACTCTAAAAATACTGGCTTTTAGCTTAGTTTAAAATGAACACAAAAAATGACAAAGAACAAATAATATATAGTGCAAGGAGAAGCAGAAAACTTAAATGGGATTTATTGAAAGCCTCCAACAGAAAAATGTTAAAATGTCACAATGTTGCAGAAAATATAACCACATAAAAGTGATAGCAAACCAAAAAGTTTCAATATATAACAACAATTACAAAACAAAATAATTGTTTAAAAACTCACATCCTGAGTTTTTAACACTTTTCGTGATGCCCCCAAGGATGGGGGCATCACTAAGGATTTTATCCTTAGACTTGATGAAACTCCTCCAGAGCCACAGAAGATATTATACAACAATTCCAACTAAAGGTCCACTAACTAGTTTTTGTAAAAGCCTTTTTTTTGTTTTGTTACAGCTTTCAGCTATATGTTAATGTCTTCATAAGCAGACTGAGTTTGTTTAGCTGTGATGGAAATGGATCTGTTGACAGTGTTATTAGATTGGGCAATTTTCCAGGTATTACGATTGACATTGACAGAGCACTGAGTTCATAAGGCTCAAAAGCCAACATCAAATATAATTTCACTCCATTACAACAACACTGAAACCTCTTTTCTACTCAAATGATTATCTCTGTGAGTAACAGCCTTGTGAAAGCTTACATCTGTTGGTATTGGATAAGTAATGTATCTGTAAGGAAACTGGGGACCAGAAGTCTGTATTACTCTTTATTTTCCATCTTAAACTCATATTCAGTCACAGCATTCAGTCACATAACAGAGGGGCTCTGATGGGCCATATTCCATATGTTATAAAGGTAAAATAGTTGTAGATTGTACATGTGCCATTTCTACTTGCTCCCACATTTCTTCCTCTATTCACTCAATGTGAAAGCAGAAGGTATATAAACGACATGAAACAGATGTCACCATGGATACTGACAGAAATGTTGCTCGCCCAGCTGTTGTGTTTTCTTTGCAGTGACAAACATGAGCATGTGCGAGAAAATAAATGGCATGCATATCACACTCTTGAAACGGATAGTATAATCTGACAGTGTGTTGTATACACATTTTATCTACTGTATTCTCTGGTTTATAAAGTTGAGGGAAGGTGTTTATGTGTAAGACCAGAATAATCAGGGTTGGTGTTACAGTCTTTCAGGATCCTGGGTGATATTTTACTGTGTGGAAACTCTTTCACATTGCAGATACTGTCTATGTATGCCTATGTATGGATCAACACATAAACATGGTTAAACAATCAATATGCAAAGTCGGTATAAAACAGTAGCTTGAAGCAAAGTGGCTGCTGTTTTAGTGGTGCAGTGCTGCCCCCTTGTGTATTTAAAAGGTAATAACAAAGAAATGGTAAAAATACAGTAACCTTGTCCTCCTAACCTTTTAATAGTAAGATACAGTTTGAGACCAATTCATCCAACTGACATGTTTTTTTTGTTTTTTAATTAATGTAGGCAGTGCACATAGAACAGAGACACAAGTGTTTCTGTGTCCAACCACAGTGTCTGCAGAGCTGGTCTGATGGTCACGTTACTGTGTGCGGAGTGGATCATTAACCTGAGTGATCACTGAAGACCAGAACCAACCAGTTCAGATTAAACTGAGGTATGTATACACACACACACACACACACACACACACACACACACACACACACACACACACACACACACACAAGCACTGAGGAAATACCAGTTGAATATTTCTGAAAAATGATTGAATCCTTTGATCACTTTGATTATTTTTGATAATTTTGATCACCAGCACTAACAATACACTGTAGTCTTTTACACGTAAGTCACTTTTCCCCTACCAGTTACCTAATCTGCAACTAATTTCCTCTGTGCATTAGTCTCAAATTGGTTTACAACTGACATTATTATTGATTTATCAGCCATCTGTGAAGCACTATGAAGCACCTTTTTGTACACTGACCTGTACGAAAGGTTTTATACGATCAATTTTGATTGACTGATTGATTGGTTGATTATAAAGAAAAAAGCCAAAGAATTACCTGAAGGATCAGGAATATTGATGTGCATTATCACTATCATTATCACTGATGTGCATCACCAATAATCCTCCATAAATCCACTTAGACATCAAAGAAGCCTCAGAACCTGCCTGAGAATCATCACATTTTTAGGTTTTCTTCAGTATAAAAAGTAAAACACATTAAATCCAGCCTCCCTGCCAACTGACCAGCACCAATATGCCTACAGAGCACACTGATCCACAGAGGGTACTATTGCCACTGCCCTCCACATAGCACTCACACACCTTGCCCAGAAGGGCACGTACGTGAGAATGCTTTTTATTGATTACAGCTCAGCATTCAATACCATCGTCCCCAGCAGGCTGGTTACCAAACTGCTTGGCCTGGGTCTCAATAGCACTCTGTGTATGTGGATTAAAGACTTCCCTTCCAAACGCCCACAGACAGTCAGACTTGGCACACTTCTCTCTCGCAGTCTGACCCTCCGCACTGGGGCACCACAGGGTTGTGTTCTAAGTCCCATGCTTTATTCACTGTACACATTTGACTGCTCTCCCACATACTTCACAAACACAATGATCAAGTTCGCAGACAACACAACAGTGGTGGGATTGATTTCAAACAACAATGAAACACAATATAGAGAGGAAATAGACAGGTTGACAGACTGGTGCATGGACAATAATCTCACACTGAACATTAAAAATACAAAGGAAGTCATTATTGACTTCAGGAGACAGAGACACTGTGAGGACCACACTCCCCTAACCATCAATGGAGAGGAAGTGGAGAGTGTCACCAGCTTTAAGTTTATGGGGACTTACATCAGTGAGGACCTCACATGGACAATCCTCCTCTGCCCTGATTAAAAAGGCTCAACAGTGGCTTTACTTCTTACGGACACTGAAAAATAACAACCTTTGTGAAAAGCTGCTCAGAGCCTTTTACCACTGTTCCATTGAAAGTGTTCCACTAACAGTGTGAACTGTACAGAGGCGACAGACTGGAAAAGTCTCCAGAGAGTCATAAGAACCTCAGGAAAAACCTCTGGGAGGCGCTTCAGAACACTCAAAGCTCGCACCTCCAGACTGAAGCTTTCACGGTCATCGCAGAAACAGATCGTACTTCCCGCATAATTGCATTAACAAAACTTGAACAAACGCTACGATTTGTACTCAAAGAGCCAACTCACCACGGATCGCGAACTGCAGATCAACCCGTCCGACTTGGCTGAAGATTCATGTGAAACCGGTTCTCCCCTCGTCACCCAGCAGCAGACCGTAGCCGAGCGTCCCGACGGAGCCGCTGCGCTCAGCGGTGCACATACCGGCCTCGGGAGCTCTTCAACTCACGCTCCCCTGATGTGATCTGCGGCTTCCTTTCCTCCACCAGCGAGGGCAAAAAACCAGGGAAGCCACGGGCATAGCCGCTGGAGCAGCAGCTTCAACTCTCCCCTCCTCAGCTGCTTCAACAGTCCAGCGGCAACAACAGCCACCGAGTCTCCCGCGCTTCGGGTTTTCGCCAAAGCCAATCACCGCACGGATCGGCACGCATGACGTCACAGAGCCCCGTAGCCCCAAGGCCACAGCCCCCCCTGGCGGGGGCCAAGTAGTATTGCACTACTCATTCTACTACTAGACTTCTCAGTACTTATACCAACGGCACGAGACATCAGTTCTGCATCATAAGTTATCCATCTCCACTACTTTGTAGTAAAGAATTCATAATTAATTCAAAGTCACTTCCACATTGTCTTTTTCCATTTACCAGCTGCAAGCTTCTCGTGCAGCTAGTCTAACATCACTTTGCCATTGCACACAGCTACACGCACTTGCACATTACAAACACCGGGTTGCACGTTGCTAGTACATCTAGTAAATCGTCATTTAAGCATCATCTGCCATTAAACGCATAGTGTTGCACGTTACTAACAGCTTATCACAAATACTAACCAAAATCGCTCTGTATCGTCCACGTTAAAAGCACCAGGTCGCAAGCTACTAACACAACTTATCACAAATACAACTAACCTGAAATTGCTTCTATGTCATCTGCGTCATAAGCACCCCCTGCTGTTTTCCTGCTTCAACCACAGCACTTCGCTTCGACCGGACTTCGGGCCCCAGGATGCCTGTGACCCATGCGGTTTACCACTACAACCGCAGCGTTTCGCTTGGACAGGGACATCAGACACTGTGATACCAGCAACCCATACCGTTTCCTTACTACAACCGCAGTGCTTCGCTTAGACAGGGACATCAGGCACCGGGACCCATGCGGTTTCCTTACTTTAGCCGCAGCATTTCGCTTAGTCAGGGACATCGGGCACCACAATGCTAGCAACCCCTATCGTTTCCTCACTCCAACCGCAGCGTTTCGCTTAGACAGGGACATCGGACACTGTGATACCAGCGAGCCCTGCTGTTTCCTCACTCCAACCACAGCGTTTCGCTAAGACACGGACATCGGACACTGTGATACTAGCGACCCCTGCTGTTTCCTCACTACAACCGCAGCGTTTCGCTTAGACAGGGACATCGGACACAGTGATACCAGAAACCATGACGTGTCCTCACTCCGACTGAAGTGCTTCTCCTAGACAGGGACATCAGGCACCAGGATGCCTGCAACCCCTGCCGTTTCCTCACTACAACCGCAGCGCTTCGCTTAGACAGGGACATCAGACACTGTGATACCAGCAACCCATGCCGTTTCCTCACTACAACCGCAGCGCTTCACTTAGATAGGGACATCAGGCACAGGGATGCCTGCGACCCATGCGGTTTCCTTACTCCGACTGCAGTGTTTCGCTTAGACAGGGACAGCGGGCACCACGATGCCAGCAACCCCTGCGTCTCCTCACTCGGACTGCAGCGTTTTGCTTAGTCATGGACATTGGGTCCAGGATGCCAGCGACCCATGCTGTTTCCTCACTCAGAACGCAGCATTTCGCTTAGACAGGGACATCAGGCACCGGGATGCCTGCGACCCATGCTGTTTCCTTATATTCAACAGCACTGTTCGCTTAGTCATGGACATCAGGCACCGGGATGCCTGCAACCCATGCTCCTTATCTGTCCAACCACAGCACTTCGTTCCAACGGGAACATCGGGAACCGTGAGGCCCGCAACCCCTTCTGTCTCGTCACTCCAATCATAGCACTTCGCTTAGACCAGAACATCTGCACCAGGATGCCAATGAACCCTGCCGTTTCTTCACACCATCAGCACCACTTCAATTCGGCCAGGATGTTTGATGTCAGCGACACTGTCATTTACTCAATCCAACCGTGGCTCCTCACCTAGTTCGACAGCAGGCAGCTTTTATTGGGGACATCCGGCTGTAGTTGACACAGCAGCCTGCTCTAGTCAAGGCTCCTGGCACTGAGGGCTGCCAGCACACCTAACCCTAACCCTAACCCGCTTCAGCCGGGACATCCGCCACTGGGATACCAGCGCCCCCGCTGTTTTCTCATCGAGGTAACAGGATCACCCATATTCGACTACACTGATCCCTGCAGCTAATTTCTCCCGCACAGTGACAATGGGATGTCATTGCCCCGAGCGCTACTCCCGCTACTTCAGCAGACAGAACCATGCAAGCCAATTTGGGGGGTTCCATGGTAGATGATGGTTCTCCGCCAAATGGCCAGCTGAGACCACCCCCTTTCACTCGTTTAACGTAACTTACCCCCCCCCCAGGTTTTTTGGAGCTGGATGTACAAGTAAAAGTGTGACAGCGACAGTAGGTGGAGAATGCCACTGGTTGTTCAGCACAGGCCGGATAAGATTTATATTAATTAATTGATCATCTTTTTATTCATGTAGGCAGTGCACATAGAACAGAGACACAAGTGTTTCTGTGTCCAACCACAGTGTCTGCAGAGCTGGTCTGATGGTCAGGTTACTGTGTGCTGAGTGGATCATTAACCTGAGTGATCACTGACCAGAACCAACCAGTTCAGATTAAACTGAGGTACACGCACGCACACGCACACACACAAACAAACACACACACACACACACACACACACACACACACACACACACACACACACACACACACACACACACACACACACACACACACACACACAAATGACACAAAGTAGATCTGCCAAGGAAATTAAGTGGATCACTCAGGTTGTGCATGTTTGGAGTGTTAATAATTAAATTATTTTTTTATTCATAAAGCAATCTAAATACATCACTCATTCTGTTTTATGACACAATTAAATATCAGAGGTTGTTGCTCCCGTCACTGCAGAGCAAAGTTCCTTGATGCAGGCTCGTTCCCGTGGTTTGACTCTTTGTTGTAATTAGGAACTGTATGAATATCTATGCAGGTAATCTGCATATGCATTTTAATACAGCAGCTGTGTTTTAAAGTCACTGTTCTATTTTCTCACACTGACCTGTGACCCTTCACATCACATGATGACTGTAATGTTCAAATACATTATATTTAACACTTAAATGAAATTTGGCAATGCAAGACCACTAGTTGAATGTTCATTTACTCATTCAAACATATGTGGTACAGTATTTGTACTTTACCGATACTTTACATTAACTCCACTATGTTGGACAGACCTAGACACTGGTTACTTTTCAGGTTGAACACATATATGATTAATATATAGATGCTATAGACTCAATTAATATACATTTATACATTTTATAGAAGACAGCTCTGACTGAAAGCTCTGCTGTCAATATATTTGGTTTGAATATTGTTCAAAAGACAACTGATATAGATGATAGGTTATACAATTAATAATACAGAAAAATGAAAACACTGCAGATGATTTTCAGATGATTTTCAGATGATAACGTGGTCTTTCTGTGTTACACTGCATTACTGAAAGTTGCAGTTTCATTGTTTTGTTGGCCTTTTTCCACGCACAGACTTTGACCTCACTGCCCTCTGACCTCTCAATCCTTTCTTCACAGGAGGAATAACGACATCAACCTTATCAGCTCTAAAGTCACTGACTGTATTTTTTTAAAATTATTTCTCGTTATAGTTAATATGAGCCACAGCGTGTGGATAATATTTTCCACTCTGATTACTCAGAGTGTGTTTACATGGCAGTAATGAGTGATTAGTCTCTTGCTGTGTTCTGCTCTTATTAAACACTGAACCTGATTATAGTTTATGGCTACTGATAGATCAAATGTAGACAGTGTTACACCTGATTAATTTGAATAAATTGCTTAGCTCAACAACTTGTCTATCAGTGTGCAACAGGTCAACTGAACATGTAAAAAGGTGCAACTTGTCTGCAGGCAAGCATACAATTAAACATAAATGGAATATATAGTTTTCAATAATAAGAAAAATGATGAATCATTATGTTTACCTAGCTATAATAAGTAACACATTCATGAGATATTTTCAGGAAACTTTCAAAACAGTATAAGCAGGAATTAGTATAGAACTATAACAGACCTGCAAAATATATATTCATATATGATATATCATATTGTGTGTGTGTGTGTGTGTGTGTGTGTGTGTGTGTGTGTGTGTGTGTGTGTGTGTGTGTGTGTGTGTGTGTGTGTGTGTGTGTGTGTGTGTTGCGTGTTGCATGTTTTGCACAACTGTTGGTTTCTTGCCTGAACTTTTGTAGTTGCGTAACCACTGCAGGTGCTGTGTAGTATTGTGTACTTTATTACTGTGTAGTTTTTTCTCTGCCTGTGTGGTATGACACAATATATACTGTATTTTTGTATGTATGTGTAATTTTGTACACACAATGCAAACAGTTTTTTGCTGATAGATAACCAATAAATCACAGGTTTTCTGTAACTCACATGTTCAAGTCTTTTCTCCACTTATTGACACATCATAACTTAATTTGTCTTTTTGGAAAGTTGGAAGTGTTTTAAGCAGCATTTATACTTTAAGATGCTTTTTAATTGATTGACTACTTGTTTAGTTTATTAGTTCAAACCTCTGTGTGAACATAGGAAATGTATGTGTGAATATAGGAAACAAAAAGGATAATTGTGAATTTTGTTTTGGTTGTTATCAACACGTGTATCGAAAAACTGAAATATCTCCATAATATCCCTTTACTGTTTGAGTATGGAAGTTCATTCTTGACAGTGAATATTAATATTATTTGCACCAAAGTATTAGGATCCATAATAATAAGCAACAGACTCTTGAGCACAGATTATTTTGTTGCACAAGTCATTTTCAAAGGTTATTTCTGAACAAAAATGTGGACACAACAGTCAAATAAACACATAGGCTGTTCTCTGCTAACTAAATGAAGCAGAACTAAGTAGGCATTATTTTTGCAGTGAAAACACGTAATCGGTCTGTCTGCATGTAGTGATTTATCAAAGTTGACATTTCTCAGTTTCCACGTGACTGGGTTCATTCACAGACACCGGCAGCCTTCTCCCCCTCCTTCCAGCCCTCACGGTCCGTTCTGACCAATCACTCTGCTTTATTTGTGTGTCATGTAATTGGGCGGCCTGTATGTGTGACCGAGGGGGAGGAAATTAAAGGCAACGGTCTCCGTCCGATCGTTCTTTTTCAGGGAAGTAAAGGAGTGTCGGATCTGCAGGAGAAGGTAAGAACTCATGTTTCATGTTTTTTTCCCTGCTGATTCAGTCTCATGCGAAGGATGCATCATGTTTAATAGTGTGAGTGCAGTCTGGAAGTTGCACTCAAACAAATTCATGCCTGTTATGTGTTTGCAGCCGAAAATATGTATTACAATTCCACATTATGTCTGCATAAGTACATAAAACGTGGTGGAATAATATGCGCATAATATCTTATTAATATTATTAGTATTATTATAGAAGTTAATTTGTGGTCAAACTTTTTTATCCTGAACTTTATGTAAGTGTTGTCCTCACAGTGTGCTGTCAAACGCCATTTACCTCTCTCTGCATTTGATTGGTCAACATCGTAGGCAGGAGCAGAGCTGGACGATGTCATTGGTTAGAGCAAGTTGGCAAGAGATCAGACCCCGCCCCCCCCCCCCTCCAGCAGGGTCAACAACCTGTCAGAAATAAGAGTCATGATTACTGAGCATCTTTACACTGTGTTTCATCTATAATATGCGCTATAAAGGCTGTGAAGTGATTGCATCAGAGGTTTTTCATACATAATATATCTATAAGAAGTTATACCAACATTAAAGAAAACAAGATAATGCTGCAGGCAGTTTATACTCCCTCTTAAAATAATGGACACATAAATGCACTCTTGTGTGTGCTTTTCAGAGAGCGTTCACTTCACACCATTTTCAGAAGATAAATGAGGAATTCTTATCAGCTACAAGCACAGATATGATCTGCCTGCCTAACATGTGCACACACCTCTCATGTTAGAGATACATACATGACGAAAACAGCATACAACTGGTTAGTTTGCTCTTTGAACCCAGTTACACAACTTAAACCGTGATATGTTTGTATAAAGAATAAGAGTGTCTTGTTACCGCCTCTAAAATAAACTTGAATACCAAAGAGGTTTATCATGAAATGCCTGCACAGTGCACACACACACGGACAAAAGCACAAGTGTGTGACCCAAGTACAGCAGAGGCACAGTCGTGTTTTGACTTGTCTGAACTTTACAGAGCATATTCTGGTACCTCTCAGAACTTTATGTAAATTTTACTCAAAGAAGGCTGGAGCATGTGGATATTTTTCAGTTGTTGTACGGTTGCAAAGTTTAAAAAAAAATGATACACAAGAATCAAACTAAGGCAAAGTAATCCGTCATTCTCTAATTAAAATGTATTGCCTCCCTCATATGTACATAATCTCTAAACAGTTGATCCCTTCACTGATTATTCTCTTCAGAACACAGTGAGGTGTGAGGATGAAGATTGCAGTGATTGGTCAGAGTCTGTTCGGCCAGGAGGTCTACAAGGAGCTGAGGAAGGATGGCCACACCATCGTTGGAGTCTTCACCATCCCTGACAAGGATGGCAAAGCTGACCCACTGGGTGAGAGCATCATTCGAACTTCACAGTGTGTTATCATCAGCTTTTGGCACAGGTGTACAGCTGCTGGATCAGTTAGAGTTAAATATTAATGACTATACTGCAACTAAAGTCATAATGAGCGGTAGGTGCAAACAAAACAAGCTCATAATGGTGCCAACTGAAATTTGGACTCTTAATACCCCCACTTTAATCACTTTGCTACTCTAAAGTCAGTAAATCGATATATTTTATAAGTCTTATCTGGGTTCCATTGTCAGGAGTATTTGTGTCAAAGACCAGTAATAAAATGTCTTTATATGGATTTATGGCACATTAGAAGGTTAAGCAGGAACTACAGATTCATTTGTGTTACTGTAACTGTAAAGAGATACAAACTCAAACTTTTTTCTTTACTATAGAAAATTTGCTGTTGCTCCCCCTTAACTAGGTGGAGGCAACAGTAAAGCCTGTCTGTAAAGCTTCTGCAGTATTTGGAGATCAGAGGCAGATCAGAGGTGGAAAATTCAACTTTTGCTGGAATCCTCTTGAAATGTTCAGAACAATTGTGCAAAGCAGTATGTGGTTAGGTAAAGTCAGAAGTGCAAGAGAATGTAAACATTAACCCATGAAAGGTCAGTGCAGACACACATGAATGAAGTAGTCTCAACATACATCATATAACAAATATTATTTAAAAAAAAGAATATATTTACAATAGAAGAATGTAAAAATGTGCATGTAATGTAAATGTGCAAAATGTGTTGTTGTGACGTTGATGTAACGTGTAATATCTCTAAGGAAGGAGGATAGAGTCTGTATCAGTGGGGTCCAAGGCCTTCTTGATGAGGCCAGCTGCACCTGGGAAGAAACTGTTTTTGTGATGTGAGGTTCTGGTCTTGTCAGATCTCAGCCTCTTGCTGGAGGGGAGCGTTTCAAAGAGTTTTTGTCCAGGGTGGGAGGGATCAGCCATGATGTTTCCTCTTCACCTCTGAATCTTGAGGGTGTGTAGGCCCTGCAGGGATGGGGCTATGCTGCTTCTAAAATCCACAACTATCTCCCCTGTCTTTAGAGCTTTGAGCTCCAAGTTGTTTTGATCACACCAAGTGATGAGATGGTCAATCTACCACATGTAGGTGGTCTTATCCCCACCAGAGGTGAACCCAATGAGGGTGATGTCATCCACCAGCTTCAGGGGCTTAACAGACTGATGACTGGAGGTGCAGCTGTTTGTGTACAGGTTGGTCCAGGAGTCAGAGATGTGTTTTCCCTGCTTCACATGCTGCTTCCTATCAGACAGGAAGTTGGTGATCTACTTGCAGGTGGAGTCAGCTTGTCCTGCAGCTGAGCCAGGATGATGGTGTTGAAGGCAGAGCTAAAATCCACAAACAAGATCTTGGCATAGCTTACTGCAGAGTCCAGGTCAAGTTAAGTTAAAACGCATCGTCCACAGATCTGTTGGAAACTGCAGGGGGTCCAGGGTTGGGTCTGTGATGGGTTTAAGGTGGGAGTGTTCAACGCGCTCGAAAGACTTCATGACCACAGAAGTCAAGGCGACAAGTCTGTAAGTTCTATGGACCAGACATTGTCTGGTTCAGCTGCTTTACAGCCTTTAAACAGGCTGTTGACATCACTCTCCCATGTAGACAGGTTCTTTATTGTGGAAGATTGGAGGAGCTCAGAGGAGGTCAGCTGTGGAGAGGCTTGGGCCTCTGCTGAGGTGTGTGTGTTGGGGGGCTGCTGAATGGGGCCATGGAGGATGATGTCAGAACTGTCCCATTATCCTTCAGCTTTCAACAGTTGTATTAGTTTTAACTGCTGGCAAGGCTTGAGTCTTTGGTGGAATGAGGGGCAGCTGGTTTAGAGTTGGCTAACTGTCTGAGGCTCCTCTAAGCAGAGTCCAAGTATTTTTCTGAGACCTGCTGTTGAAGGTTCTCCGAATTCAGACGTTACAGTAAGTAGCCTATCTCTCACGGTCTTGCTAAACCTGTATGTTCACTATTTAAACCGGTCCTTGCCTCATTCAGACTGTTGTTAGCAGTCCTTAAACATGTCAGTGAAGCACGCTTGAAGATCCTCCATAGCTTCACTGGTCCACATCTTAGATATCCTCGCAACAGGTTTAGAGTTTTAACTTCTGCCCACCATGGTCCACCTGATCATGAATCATCTGGTGTGGTCAGAGTGACTCAGTGGAGCGTGGACAGCATGATATGCACTGCTTATTGTAGCGTGACAGTGGTCTAAGTGATGTCTCCTTTGGTCAGGCAATCAGCTGATGGGGAGTTAGGGAGTTCATTGGCTTTGTTAAAATTGCCATTGACAATAACAAAGGAGTCTGGTAGGGATGTGGGGACTGATACTACAGGGTCAATATTTTTGTACTCTCAAGGAAGTTTCAGTTGTTCCTCAGCAGTAGCTAGAGTTCAAAAAGTGTTTCTGTATTATTGTGACTAAACTCCTTTTTTGTATGAAACAGTTTAAGAGTTGCATCATTCTTTTTTTTTTATCCCTCAGCCGCTGAGGCAGAGAAGGATGGCGTGGCCGTTTTCAAGTTCCCCCGCTGGCGTGTGAAGGGCCAGGCCATTGCAGAGGTGGTGGCCCAGTACAAAGCCACTGGTGCTGAGCTCAACGTCCTGCCCTTCTGCTCCCAGTTCATCCCCATGGAGGTCATCGACCACCCCAAACACGGCTCCATCATCTACCACCCCTCCCTGCTGCCTCGCCACAGGGGAGCCTCCGCTATCAACTGGTGAGTGATGTTTATGTTCTCCAGGGTTGGTAGGAGTGTAGTGACAAGTCCAGTGTTTTACCCACTATCTCTGACCTCACAGGACCTTGATCCACGGTGACAAAAAGGGCGGGTTCACAGTGTTCTGGGCTGATGATGGACTGGACACCGGACCAATCCTGCTGCAGAGGGAATGTGATGTTGAACCCAATGACACTGTCAACACAATCTACAAGAGATTCCTCTTCCCAGAAGGAGTCAAAGGCACTGTAAGTGTGGCGAGGGGCGAGTCAGAAACAGGCGTTTGTTTTTTACACAGAGAGGTGGGGTGTGTGAGGTGGCACAGGTGGAGCTAGTTGCTAAAATAAAATGTAAAAGGCAAGCAGGGATATGCTCAGAGGTGTGCAGAGAAAACATCTATATTATAAATTCATTTCATACACTCATTATAGATTACTGAAAGAGGGAGAAGGAGTCTTTACTCTTTAAACTTTAACTTGCTTAGTTTTGCCTCAGAGGTTATAGCAGGCCGCCTGGAACATGCTGTTTTTTTTATCGTGCATGATAAAACATCTGAAGTTGGAAATCAGAATCTGTCTACATATTTATCTGTTATGATGTCAGTTTAAAGCTGCATTTGCTTGTTTTGGCTAGTTTACTGTAGTTTGACACATTGACATTGGTGCTGGGCAGGAAGTGTACAGTGGGTTTAGAGCTTTTATTCTTTTCTTTTCTTTACTTTTCTTTTCTTTTTTTAAAAACTAAAAACAGCTGCCTGCTGTTGAAATATGAGTGGTCAAAGAATTGATAAAAAATTGAGGTGATGAAAATGCATGTGAAGTGAAAAATAAAATAAAATTGGCCTCAATGGTGAAAGCTAACAAAGAATTATTGAAAAAAATGAATGAAAATGTTTACTCATGAATAATGGAAGTAATGAAATGTATTGAATTGTCAACTGATTTGAAACTTGATTGACATTTTGTTTGAAATATCCTCAAGTGACAGGAAATGGCAGGAACAGCTCCTCAAAATCAAATTAAGTTGTGTAATTCATCACAGTAAATATAAGTAAGTGTGGGCTTTTTTTAGGTACATTTTTTTAAACCACTAAGTGTCAAGTATCTGCTAGATTTTCACACCATATGGATACAAATGTAAGTCAGTGGTTGACTGGATCCTAAATCTTAACACTAACAGTAAAGTGTGTAGTTGTGATGTGAATCCCATGTGATCTGTAGAAAAGGGTTAGGGTTCAAAAGCACCAGTGTGGTCCTCTGAGTGGCAAGATGAAGAAAACCTTCATGTCACAAATCAAACATGTCTCATGTTTTGGATGCCTTGTCTACCTTTTAGTTACCTGCAGTCAGCTCATCTCCTCAGTTTCCCAACATAACAAATACTGTGGCGTGATGGCAAAGTCCATAAAGATAGCACGGATGTTTTGCTTCAGCATATTGAACTGCTTGGTTCTGGTTCCAGGTGGATGCAGTGAGGATGATCGCAAAGGGGAACGCCCCGAAGATCATCCAGCCGAAGGAGGGAGCCACATACGAGTGCATCCAGAAGAAAGACAATGCCATGGTAATACACAAAGACATCCACACTGATCAATTCCCTCTACTGCATTATCTAGTTCTTATCTGTAGTTTACATTGGCCCTCATTCATCAATGTAGGCTACTTCTAAACTTGCTGGAGAAAGTGACTTCATTCTTATTACTTTAACATAATATGTTGCAATAAGAAGAAGAAACAGACTGCAATATTTACACTGATGACTATGTTTTATATCTTTTATACTGTCTTGTTTATGTTGTTTGTGTCACACCACTGAGGGGTTGCATGAACATTTCGTTGAAACAGTAATGATCAATGACAATAAAGCATTCTGATTCTGATTCTTCTGAAAAGAAGATGAGGGGCAATTAAAAAAAAGTAAGATATCACTGCTCCTTTGCACAGAGGTGCTTAACAGGGATGTATCAGCTTTTTAATTATTCAAGACTAAAATGAGGAATAAAAAGCAAACGGCTCCAAACAGGAGAAGATGCATGGAGTGAAAAGTCAAACAAAAGGACAAAATAAAAGCCAAGAAAATTCAAGAAAAAAAGAAGAAGAAAAAGACAAAACACACTGAAGTGTTCTTTGGGGAGTTTACAGTAGAGAGCTGATAGGAAATTAGGGGATTACATTAAAGTTCCTGACCTGGTTACAGTGTCTTAGACCACTGGGCCACCAGGACTACTTACAGAAAGATGTGATTTGAAATATATGACTCCATATATGAGTTCCAGAGCAGAAGGATCCTGACAGTAAAAGCCTGTTGAACTGATACCTGAAACCTGATAGAGCGCAAGGAGTCAAATGGGGTTATGAAAGTTTCCTCTAAAGGCAGAAATCATTTCCAGTTCTTCTTCCTTTGTGTTTCCCTGATTAAAACAACTAAACTATGTATTAAAGCAATTGAACAATAACACCATTTAAGTTCATGCTGATATGAAACATTTGATACTGATATACGTCACGTAACTGGCCTACTTTTCCAATACTAACATCAGCTTTCTGTCAAATCTTTAACTGAGAGCATGATTTTGGATGACTTTTTTTTATTTCAACATGAGGATTAAAGTCTGTGTTGATTCAGATTGATATGTATGACACATCTAAAGAGGGAATGATGACATTTCTTCTGTCTGTTGGCAGATTGACTGGAACCAGTCTGCTGAGGCAATCCACAACTGGATCAGAGGAAACGACAAAGTGCCCGGTGCCTGGGCAGAGGTTGATGGACAGGTAACATGACACATCATTCATGTAGCATTCAGCTCCTGCACAGTTCAGTAAATGAGAAATATGATTTATAGGTTTTTCATCATTCAGACTTTAACTTTAGATGAATGATTGTGTGTGATGTCATGATGTCACACACTTTTATAGCTGCTCAGATAAAAGCGAAGACTGACTTTATAGACTCAGAATGAGTACAGTATCTGCAGCCAGTTCAAAGCAAATTGAATAGTGAGCTGAGTTGTGACTGATTCATATTCCTGGGCAACCATCCTCTGTAAGGACAACACTTCTTTTTAATGACTCCTTGCAATTACTCCTTAATCTCATGCAATGCCTAAGAAATGAATCTCATCATGACTGTAACACTTCACAGTGACAGCATCACAGGTACAATATTTGTGTATATAGATTCTAGTTTTTGGCCTCGTTCTGTTTTACTAACACAACCAGGTCTGTCGTAATAACTTCTTTTGTTGGACGATATATTGTCACAGAAATAATCGCGGTAAACGATATTATTGTCATTTGAAGATAATTTTATACTACTGATATAATGATAATATGATAGTATAATAATGCAAGTAGGGGCGGGGGGTGGGATTGGAGAGTTGGCACTGCCATTATGGTTGGGGACAGAGTTATTTACCTTTAATTCTTCTACAGTCTCCACTCAGGACGTACACAGTGAGGAATGGAGGACACTACTTGCTTAACCAATGTGACATGAATAGTCTCTTAGCTGCTAATGTGAAGTGTGGTAATACTGAGGTCATAAAAATGATCAAGGTCATGTCCATGTATCACATGATAAGTCCATATATAGACATGATTACGTTATCGACTTATCTTACAATAGCATAATTATTGTGACAGGTCTTAACACGACACATGTTTGAAGATGTACAAAAATAATCTACTTTACAGAAAAAGTTGAATTACCTAAAGATAAATCATTAAAATGACATTTACTGTTTTACCCTTGTAAGAAAGTCCAGTTAGAAACCCTTTGAGTAAATAATCCATAAAGGCGATGCTTCATGTAACTTTAACCTGGATGATGTTGGCGGTTAAGAAATTAGCGAAGTGTTCACATTTAGTTAAACAGTGACACTCGACTGTGACGAAAGTGGTTCAACAACACAGAAGAAGTCAAGTCTGTTAAACAAACGCCCTCCTGTGGCAGATTGTAGGTGGTGACTCAAATGTCCTGCACAGAAAATCAGAGCAATGGTATATTCATTTACTGAGTAAGTTCAAATATCCTTGGTGCCTGTAGCTGTGAGTGAGTGTTCAACAGAGCAGGTGGAGATTTTGTCTGCTGTTAAAGTTCTGTTGTTCAGTAACTCAGTAGTCTCACACTAGTAACTGTTGAACAGAAGCCAGCAGCCAGTGTTACAATAAGTATTTTTTTTTTTTTCAATTTGTGTTCACTTTATTTAATCAGGTCTCTGTGCTGATATAGTGTTTACAGTGTGGTTTATTATAAAATAAACCTTTATTCGCTCCCAAATCTGCCTGAAACATCCGTCTGTTCATTAATACACAACGTACCAAAGCACGAGTATTTCCAAAGACAGTAACACCTGTTGAGTTCTACAGCACTACATTGTATCTTCATCAAAGCTGTTTTATGTCTTATGTCCTGTAGAAAGTGACCTTCTACGGCTCGTCTCTGGTGAAAAGTGGCAGCGCAGCTAAAGGTCAGCCCCTGGAAATTCCCGGAGCCAGTAAGCCAGGCATCGTCACCAAGACAGGACTGGTGCTGTTTGGCAATGATGGCAAGACGGTAAGTCAACTTGATGCAGAAAACCCCAGTGTCAAATATCGACCATAATCTGCCAGATCTCACTCTTTATTATGAGGAAAATCTTAATTAGAGTATTGTTATGGGGTGATATTTGGCAAAGGTTATCTGCATTCAGTCCTAACAGACTCATCCAAGCTGCCCTGATAAAAATCAAACAACAGTGCATTCTTAGATATTGTATTTAAATAGAGTAAAGGTTAATTTCTGGTTTATTGTGAACTTTGTGACTCCATGTTTGGCCTCAACTGGTAGCAGTTTAAAAAAGTCAGATTGTTGGCCTTTTGTATTATATTGCAAATTGTGCAGCTGACACGATTATCTAAAATTAACTATATGTATCATTATATTAAAATATAAGAATTTTACAATTTAAGTTCCTTTCAATGATGACTACACATAAAGATAAGTGAGTAAACATAAATGCCACAACTTTCCAAAACACTGAAGAACTTTTTTACCTTGTTTTTTGTGTCTGAAATTGAAACATTACACTGCATTGATGGTAGAATGTTATGTAACACAATTTCCCAAATGTTTTTTTTTTTTTTTACTGCTCTTAAAACAGACGTAATGTAGAATTAGGGTTAATGTAAAATTCACTGAAGCAGTGTTAGATGTTCTTAAAGTTAAGCTCCCAGTGAGGCGTCGACATCACTGACAATCAACCCAAATCATTGATTGAATCAATAATCTCATCATTGTGTAATTAATAACATACAGCTTTGGCAGTTCTATTGTAGCAGTGTATGAATGATGTCGCTTTTTAGGTACTAATTATACTACACAGAATAACAATTCATACAAACATTGTAAGACTGAAGCGTGATAACACATCTTTGCATTTGTTTTCTGTGTTAATTGTGACATTATTCCTTTAAGTGAGATATTAGAATTTTGTCTTTTGTGAAGGAAAAGTTATATTTCTAGCCTCATAAACTGAATGGCCAACACAGTGTCACACTTGTTGCACTGTAAAACTCACAAAAGGTAACATTTGTAGTTCTTATGAGCTGAGCACCCCATTTCCATCATGTGAGAAGTCACAGATGGAGCCTGTGTTCCCAAATGACTTCTTATCATTCTGCTGTCTGACAGTGAAGCTGTCAAATGTTTCTTGAGCACACTAATTACAAATTAAAACTTGACATCAGAGACTGAACTGAACCTCTTCATCATCTTCACCACGAGACACAAGAAGACATGATCTTGTCCATCATAATGAAATGTAACCCACAGCTCTTGCACTTTTTCCTTCTTTGGTCCCTCTTGTTGCTTAGAGACAGGAGACACTCTTCAATGAGTCTGAACCTAATTTTTTCAAGTGTTATACCGTTTCTCTAAATTTAAAACATTCCTGAAAACTCCTGCAGTGTAACATTACACAAATGTGTGATACAAAATATCAAATACAAGAGTAATGCTTTTTTCCCCCCATTATTTTTTCCTTTATATTGCGATCCACATAGATTTACATCACCATAATATGACTGGACTCTGCAAAAGAAAAAAAATACAACATACAATTTATATATAAATATATAAAACATTTTTACAGTGCAATAGAAGAGTTGTCAAAGATTATAACACTGCTATATGTGTTATGTCTCTGTTTAAAGTCAGATTAAACATCTAGGATTTATGCTTACTAAATGAATATACTGTAGAGGTCTGTTTTATCTTTGTAAACTGGAGGTTTTGATGTTAAATTCTGGTGATTCACATTTATGGTCATTAGATGTTACAAACACAGAGAAAATGATAGTTACAGTACAGAACCTAACACATCCAGCACATCTGGAGTTTAAGAAACTTCCAGTCTGCAGCTGTTCCTACAGAACTGTGTAGTACAGAGAGTCACGAGGCTAGTGCATTTGTAGAGCAGAGTTAGTACCCAGCTGGCTTTTTTTTTTTTTTAAATTGTAAGCTTTATTTTCTGAGTCTCTATGAGGGCAGAAAGTTGGATTGCCTGCTAAGAGTAATTTATTTTGTTATTCTTCATACAGATCATTCCTGATGTAAAGAAATGATATGATGACATTTTGGAAACACTCTTATTGGCTTTCTTGTCTTGAGTTAGATGTGAATACTGATATCGCTCTCTATTCTGTGCATTAAACATGGAGCTACAGCCAAGAAGCAATTAGCCTAGCTTAGCATAAAGACTGGTAGTAGGTTGCTTATCTCTGAAGTAAAAAAAAACCCATTTCATCACCTCTTGAGCAGGTTGACAAGCCTCTAGGAGGTCATTGTGTGCAGCTATAGGTTACTAGAAAGAGTTACAACACATTACTCCCCGTACAACCACAACTTTTTAAAAAACAAACATATTTGTTGGGATTAAACAAACAAACAGGGTTATTTAGTGAGCTTTAGACATATTGGTTGGCATATTTTTTTTTAACTTTAAACAGAGCCAGACTAGCTGTTGTTCAATTCCAGTCTCCATGCTAAACTAAGCTAAGCTAAGCTAAACTAAGCTAATCCCATCCTGCCTCCAGCTCCAGACTTAACACACACAAAAGCAATCAGTATCATTCTTCTCTTCCATCTGTCGGCAAGAGCAAACAAGCACATTTCCTGCAATGTTCAACGTTTCCTGTAAAGGATAATTGTGCCAATTTTAGAGCAAGGTTCTGCTTTGTTTTGATGTTAATATTTCAAATGTTTGATTAAAACACTAAAAGCAAGGTTTCAATAAAAGTTGTTCTGGTATTGGTGCTGAAACTAGCATTGGAAACTAACACTGGAACATTTCAAAACATACCTAGACCCTATTTTCTACACAGACTACTGTATATGCAACATGCATCATTAATGACGTCCGTTCTGAAGCCCTCTCAGGCCGGACTTTGACTCGTGGACAATTTGACGCCGTGAACTTTACGCATGTGTCTCTTCATCAGCAACCTCTCAGTAAATAACTCGTCACAATCACCGCATTTGTACGGCCTTTCCTCTTTGTGCTTGGCTAAAACGTGTTTTCTCAGAGTGGACCCTCTGTTGAAAGACTTGTCACAGATGTGGCAGCTGAAGGGCTTCTCTCCTGTGTGAGTCCTTATATGTTCCGTCATATGTCCTTTCAGTTTGAAACACTTGCCGCAGAATTGGCAGCTGTAGGGTCTCTCTCCTGTGTGGACTCTCATGTGGTTCTGTAGATTGCTCTGACAGGGTATGTGTTTGCCACATATGTGACAGTCAAAGTTTGCCTTGTTGTCAACCGACTTGCTTTCGTGCGTCTTGAGATGCCACGTAAGCACAGTCTTTTTGGTGAATATGTAGTTGCATATGTGGCAGCGGTATAGGGTGGTGCTGGTCTTCTCTTCAGACAGCTGTGGATCCTCTTCAGGTGATTCCCTAGCCTCCAGGCTCTCCTCTGCTGCCCGACAGTCTTCTAACTGCTGCACTGTCTTGATGAGTTCTTTCGTCAGGGCGTCCCCGTCGTCGCTGTCCTCTGCTGAAGGTTGTTCCTCGCTACCGTTGATCCACAGCTCCTCCTTCTGCTCATCTTGCTCTTCTTTTACCTGGGAGGGTCCTGGCTCATCCTGGTCCACGCTCGGGCTCCACTCCTGCTCTTTAGGGGGGATCTCCTCCACGGGTGGAGGCTCGGTTGGCTGTTTGGCGTCTGCAAAGAAACAGAAATGCGTTTACACTTTCAGAACTCAGTAAAATCATGAGCATCAAAACCTTCAGTCCACACTCATTGGGGAATTTTACCTTTTGAGATAGTTTTGATCAGCTGCCTTCAGAGTCACATCAACTTCATGCAGGGACAAACAGTCACGACTGAAAAACTGGTGAACACAACCATTTTATCTTGTGCGTTTTACCAAAATATAACAATGACAGTCAAGTTTAAGCTGTACATTTAAAAACACATGTACTGTATCTGGATGTATTAAGGTGTGTTGCCTTGTAACCACCTTTTAACAATATACAAACCTTCCTGAAGTCTCAGAGGCATTACACCTCTTCAGGTGTTTGAAAATGTTCTCCACACATTACTTTTGAGAAATTTGAAGCTGGAGTGTTTATGCAGTCAAGCATTTATTCCCTCCAAACAGCCAGCTACCAACTGTACTGACATTAGCTGTTGTTAGCTAGCGTCGTACACATTAGCATCTTTTCTAACTGCTCGTACATTGATATTTTGTTTGTATACAATCATGCTGCCCCTAGAATTAGCTTTGTGCTAAGCCTGAACATACAGTGCCTATAAAAAGTATTCACCCCCTTGGATGTTTTCCCCTTGTATTGCTTTTATAAATTGAATCATGGTCAATATATATTTATTTTTTTTACAAAAAACAACTCTTTAATATCAAAGTGAAAACAGACTTCTACAAAGTAATATCAATTCATTAAAAATATATAATGTAAAATAGGTGATTGCATAATAATCACCCCCTTCACATCAGTATTTAGTAGATGCACCTTTGGCTGCAAACACAGCACTGAGTCTGTGTGAATAGGTCTCAATCAGGCTTGCACATCTGGACACTGCAATTTTTCTCCATTATTCTTTGCAAAACTGCTCAAACTCCGTCATGTCTCGGCCACTCCAGAACATCACCTCTTTAAACCATTTCTGTGTAGCTTTCACCGTATGCTTCGGTTCATTGTCTTTCTGGAAAATAAATCTTCTCCCATGCCACAGTTCTCTTGCAGACTGAAGCCCTGTACTTATTTTGGTCACAACTCTTAAACAGTAAATTAATACAGTTTCACAGATGTCGTGGTTGAAAGTTTAAAGTAAGTTGCACCTTTTAGCATCTGTTTATAGGTGTGGTCATAAATGTGCTCTATTGCACCTGCAACCACACCCAACAGAGGTATAATATTGTACTGAAAAAGCCTGGAGTGAAGCTAAGCTAGTGGAGCTCATCAAAAACCACATATCAACATTAGCTGGTTGTGCATTTTTTGATGTGTTGTAGTACATGTGGAAGACGTCATACACAGTCCTGCCAATAGTTTCACACTATTCCAGTGGGTGGGTGTAACATACAACATGCAAAGACTGCTGGTAAATAAACATGGATGTAAATAATGCAGGATTAAAACTTTTTTAGAAAAATCAGCTTTACAAATGTATTATGAAGGAAATTACATCTTCATTAAGCCACATGAGTTTGGTGGGTAACTTAATGTAAATATGACTTTTAAAAAATGATTGCCACAGAGCACCTTTAAGTTGCTTTTTAATAACCCAATTTAAGGAATCTTTACTAAATCATTATTATCAATATTGGTATCTATAAAACCCAGTGTTGTTATGACTCTACTTTTTGGCTTTTGTAACTGGGATTTTTAATATGGATTATTTTAAGATTTTTTTAAAATTATTTATTATATTAATTTTTTTACTACTGATTGACTGAGTATTGGTTTCCAACTGCAGTATGTTGCTCATAAACACACAACTGAAGCATTGCAGCACTGATTAAAACGTACTGGAACTTTATTAGCTTCACAACAAATTATTTATTTGAATTAAAAGCAAAATTGAAAAAAAAGTTAAACAAAGCTGGGGAAAAAAACCTTAATCATGCCCAGGCTAATGAAAGCTCTGTGTTAGGGAATTCTCCGTAACTAATATGCACTGGGTCAAACTAGGCTTTGCGGTCATAGCAAGGCCACACCAAATATTGGGTTTAGACACTGTCTCCCCTTGAGATAGTGGTAAGCAGTGACGCTGCTCCTTTTGGGGAAAACAGGAGGGATTCTGATAGTGTCTCTATAGCAGCCGAGGTCAGATATGTGTTTGACTGTTTTCCCTGAACGGGGTAAAGGTAACTGGAGTCAGAGGTTTGATATAGTGTTAGATGTAGGACAAAGGTCCTGAGTGAGGTCTAAGCAATGTTTTGTCTATAGACCAGTAGACTACATTCTGTATATTGTAGATGTGTTGGATCTGCCCATATTTGGGCATGGCTCAACCTGTGGCATTATCGGTGTGGTTTAAAGTCTATCCCCGGAGGAGAGAAACTTCAGAATTGAAGGGAACATCAGAACAGAACATGTACTGATCATTCATTCACTTCTCCTTGGCCAAGAAAATAAACCTTTTCATTACAAGACATACTGGACTCCTGTCTACTCTCTCCATTGATGTATGGGCTGCATAATTAAAATCTCTATCACCCTGGAGATGTATTTTATTTGTAGTTGAACACATCTGTGATGGTCCATCAGCTTGTTTATTAACTTTGTACATTCAGTGTTTCGGAGCGTGCTACATGTTAGATTTGTAGCATCACAATCAAAGAAAGACACACCAACAGAGAGGAAGTCATCTCTGTATTTAACTCAACTGAAAAGATTTGCCGATGAACGCGTCAGAACCAGCTACGGTAACAGTAAGTAAGCATCACAATTTCAAAAAAAAGACACATACAGAGAGGAAGTCATCTCTGTATTTGACTCAACTGAAAAGATTTGCTGATGAACCAGCATCAGCACCGGCAACAGTGAGTCTGATGGGCATGTTGTGGACTGTCCTCATGTGCTGCTTGAACTCCACGAGCAGATGGAATTGCTGGCTGCACTGCATGCACTTGAAGGGTCGATTCTCCTTGTGTTTGAGCTGGGCGTGTGTTGTCATGTCATGGCGTCTTTTGAAGCTCTTCCCGCAGATGTAGCAGGTGTAAGGTCTCTCCCCAGTGTGAATCCTGATGTGTGCCGTCAGGTGACTCTTCATATTGTATCTTTTCCCACATGTGGTGCAGTTGAAGGGTTTCTCGCCGGTGTGCGTTCTAATGTGGTAGACCATGTGACTCTTGGTCTTCGTTACTCTCCCGCAGATGTGGCAGGTGAACGAATGCGAATGGGCTGCAAGGTGTAATTTGGTCTTTGTGTAAGTTGGAACTGCTCTGAAGGATGGTGATGATCTGCCGCTGAATCCTATTTGCTGTGCAGCTGCCAACTCAACTTGGGTATGGTTGTCTGTAATGCTGCTGTACTCTGGTGGTACAGGTACTTCCACAGAACTGGTCCTGGGCTCGGTTTGTTCCTCTTTAATGGCCAGGATGACCGGATCCTCCTCTGCCACACTGGGAATACATTCCTTCTTTATCTGCTGCTCCTGAGCCGACACCTCCTGTGTTGGTGCGGGCAATTCGATCTGCATTGAATCTGTAACAGTGGATAGGAAAATGTTTTGTGGCAGCAGCTAGAAAAGTTACTTCTCTCATCACACACGAGCTAGACGTTGGGAAACGTGAGCGATCCCCGTCGGTGAAGCTCATCCTAACAGCAGCAGAGAAATCGAATGCAAGTTATGGATTGATAACATTTGAGTGCAGGCTTGAATAAAGATGCGCTGGAAGTAAAGCAGATATTAGAAGACACAATTAAGTGATGCACATATACATTATGAGTTATTCATACTGATGGAAGAAACTGAAAGTCTTGTGACTTGTCAGCTGATTAATGGGTTTTATTCTAGCGACATCTCATTCTACATCTGTGTCAATGAGGTTATATTTGGTGATAAAAAGTGATCACTTCATCATATCACTTCATCAGATCATGTTCTTCACAGTATGATGACACACGTTGCTCTCAACCGGCCAGCAGCTCCTCAGATGTATTAAAACATTGGAACAGATAACAATGAGCAGTTAGTTGGACAAATGACCACATATTGGGAATATAAGTGACACATTAACACTCCTAGAGCAAAAAGTATAACAGCCTGGCTCAAAATCTCTGCAATGATGCCATCACCCATGATATCTCATCTTTGTCAAACAGCAAGGCACACTGGGTAATGTAGGCCAAACAAGGGCCCTCCTCTTTACGCCAAAACACTGATCAAAAGTTGAAATTGAAAACAAGTGACACTGAAAAAAAGATTTAAGATACATCCATTAAATGTGAGTTTATTTACATTAAACATCAGTGTTTGGCTGATGTGTGACGTTCATGTTCACTTGATTTTCAGGCACTTATTAGGTGCTGAGTCAGATATGTCAGTGCTTTCAGAAAAATCCAAGTTTTCTAGTTGTATTTACTACTTAAGGTTGAAATAGGAGTCTCTGCCTATCTGTGTGTCCTTGGATCTTCTCGACAACCAGACAACCATCTGATGGACTTCACATGAGCAGGTGTATTGCTGAGAACCTGAGGCAACGCAGTGCTGTGTTTTCAGTAGTTTGTATGAGCAGTTCATGAGAAAGCTGCAAGCGGCAACACCAGAGGCCAAGCAGTCAGCCTCTTCTAAACAGGCATGTTTTGAACAGGCACTGCACCACAACCCTGAAACTCACATTTACCATAACTGTCATATAAGATGAACATGGCAATTTAAGGTCATTTGGGGCAAAGAAGTTCCTCATCACTCCTGTATTCTGACCTAACTTCTTCCTGCTTAACCCAAACACGTCCTGCACCAATTAGCCTAAAGTCCAGAGTTCTGACATGATGTACATTTGAACACGGCTAAAATCAAAAACATTTTGTTATATACTCAATGTGTGTACTGAAGAAGAAATGCAGATTTTGCCAGAGATGTGATGTAATCAAGTGACGTCTGAGAACAACACCTTGATCTAGTGACATCACAGCCCTTGATCATGACTGCCCCTTATCTATACCTTTTTGTCTGAATGTAGACCCTCCTCCTGTTGTGACACTTTGCAATCAACACTGTCAACTGACCACGTAGACGCAGAATAGCAATAAACATCCAACACCACAGCAAACTTTGAACAAGGACTTGAGTGATTTTTCTTCAACAGTATATTTTGTTGTTGTTTATCTATTTTTTTCTAACCTACACAACTTGTGTCTTTTTTAATGTACAAAAATGAGTGGTTGTTTGTCCGTAGCGACACTCTCCTCTCTTCTACCACAATGATTGTAAGAAAAAGGGATTGTGTGTATATGTATGTATGTATGTATGTATGTATGTGTGTATATATATATACATACACACATATATATGTGTTCGGGTCAGAGGTCATTAACAGGTGTGTTTGTTTCCATTTAAACAAAAGATGGGTTTACAGTACACACTGTATGACTGTGATGTACTAGCTTCCCTGCATCCTCACTGAATAAGTCTATTGAGACGGAAATATTTAGATGTGCTGAATTGAACAAGAAATACACTTACATGTTTTCACTTTGCCACAGTCTTACTATGAAGAATATGACATTTAGTAAATACGATTGTGAGGGCCTCATTTTGAGAAGTGACCGGAAATAACATAGTGGGGAAGCTTTTGACAGACACTCTCCATCACTTAGCATGGCTTGCTAACGCATAGTTCATATGAACTAGCCGCTGTTAGCTGCCGTGGTTCAGCTAGTTAATAGTAGTGTACAGCGTTAACTGACGGGGCTACGTTGCGGTAACGTACCTGCTCTGTGCAGTCTTATCTCTGGCCTGTACACCAAATCAAGCAGCCGCTGCAGCCTCTGGTTCTCCAGCTTCGCCCGGTTTACCTCCTCCTGGTAGTCCAATATTGTCTTTTCCACGAAGCCATAGATGTCTACAGCAGCTGCGGTTAGCCTGTCCGTTAGAAACACGTTGAATGACTGAAGCGTAGCGGTGGCCATCCTGCAGGCTGCCTGGAGCTCAGCTGTGTGGATGAGAGTAAAGCAGTGAACAGCGTAGAACCGGAGAGTCTGATACGGAGCCGCTAACAGAGAGAGTTTGGCCAACTGTTCTGTGTCGTGATTGGTTCAGGGGCTGTCACGTGATTCACAGGCGCCGTGTTGTCACCATAGGCGCTTTCCAGTTATCATTGACATTAATAGAAGGCGACAGGTGAAGATCAAATATAACAAGTTATTAAGACACATTTTTAAATACAAATGCCATGCTGTTCAGCTTACGGCTGCAGCTCAATTGTAAGGCAAGGCAAATGTATTTGTATAGCACATTTCAGCAACAGAGCAACTCAAAGTGCTTTACATATAGTGCAGAAGGAGAACATAAAAAAGAAAATTTAAACATACATTTTTCTTTTTAAAGAACAAGAGAAAGAATTAAAACAATTAAAATACAAAAAAAAAATTAAAACCGGAAAGGGAGACAAAGCAACTAAAACAAGAGCTAAAACAGACTAAATAGATATAAAATAGCAAAATAATGTTGAATATTACATTTTTTGTTTCTCACCAGATGACGTCATTTAACTGTATTTTGCCTATGGGAGAATACAATGCAGTGTTCTCCAGTCCTGCTCATGCTGACTGTATTATGAAGCACAGCATACTAATGAAACATGTGGTAGCATCTAAAATTACCTGGATGTGTTGGTATGGGTGTCGGAGTGTAGTGTGTATGTGTGTATTGAAAGAATAATGTGTGTGTGTGTGTGTGTGTGTGTGTGTGTGTGTGTGTGTGTGTGTGTGTGTGTGTGTGTGTGTGTGTGTGTGTGTGTGTGTGTGTGTGTGTGTGTGTGTGTGTGTGTGTGTGTGTGTGTGTGTGTGTGTGTGTGTGTGTGTGTGTGTGTGTGTGTGTGTGTGTGTGTGTGTGTGTGTGTGTGTGTGTGTGTGTGTGTGTGTGCATATGCAGTGTGTATATGCAGATACAATTAGAGAATGTGCATGGTCTTGCAGGTCTGCATTTATAACATTATGTCTAAATCTCTCTCTCTCTCTCTCTCTCTCTCTCTCTCTCTCTCTCTCTCTCTCTCTCTCTCTCTCTCTCTCTCTCTCTCTCTCTCTCTCTCTCTCTCTCTCTCTCTCTCTCTCTCTCTCTCTCTCACACACACACATACACACAACCACTTTGACTCATGCATCCACTCACACACACATGCACAAACATGCACGTGCACGCACAGGTTGTCAGACAATATAATATAGGCTACCATAAAAAACGGTGTATGAGTCGCACAGGTGTATAAGTCGCGGTCTATTTTGGGGGGTGTCATGCTGGGAAAAACGCTTTTCTACTAGAGACTGGTTTATAAAGATGCACTAGTTATTATTCATTTATAAACACATATGTTTATACTCCAAAACATGGTGTAGTTAGTTGTGTGCTTACTCGAGTCCCAAAAACTCTTCATCAGAGCTGTCACTGTGCTATAAGTCTCACCAAGCACACTGTCCCCAGACTCTGTGTCAGTCCCAGAGTCAAACAAAGCATCCTCTGTTCCATCCAGTGGAAAAACAACAGTTAGTGAATTTTTTATTCTTCAGATCTGTGCTCATACTGTGTGTCGTTGCCACAGCTCAATAACCCCGAACTAATGTCTGAAATACTTCTGATCAACACCCGCCTGTTTTTATTTTTTTATTTATTTTCATGGCTTAAACAATAATAGAGATCATATTTTGTCTATATCTATATTTAGTTTGAAATCGTAGTACAATGTATATAGTAGCCTTGGGGGGTTTTGATAAGTTATTTTGGGGTACAATGAGTTAGACTAGTGACATAACTCAATATGTTAAAGTTACATATTTTATAACCAACCAACCAACCAATTCTTAGTATTCATTCAATCTCACCGTACGTTGTTGTAAAACACCATTATCTTTTCTATTGACTGGTAATGATCATTTCATGCTCTCTCTTTTTATGTCTCGTTCTCTTTCTGTGCAGCTGCTGGTGAAGAATCTGCAGTTCGAAGATGGGAAGATGATTGCTGCAGCTCAGTACTTTAGCTCAGGATCCAGTGCTGCTGTGGAGCTCACTGAGGAGGAGAAAACCTTCGCAGAGCAGATGAAGGTAGGGCCCCTCCAATTAATTATAGGCAAGAGGATAAAAATCTATCAGAGAAATTGCAAGAATGTCCTGTGCTCACTTTTGACAATGTTTCCTTATAGGCAGTGTGGCAAAGCATCCTGACCAATGTTAGTAAGATTGAGGACTCCACTGATTTCTTCAAGTCTGGTGCTGCTTCCATGGATGTAGTCAGGTAATGAAAAAGATTTTTTTTTTTTTCTCTTTAAGGATAACTCATTTAATATATCTTATACACTTTAGGAATTAAGCTGATTCTCTGCATTCAGAAGCTGAAATAGCAATCATTTCTACATTACCACAGTTACAAGCATCCAAATGAGTAATGATTATAGGTTCCCAATGCTCAAAGTTTTGAAAGGTAAAGGTTTGCACAGTAGTTTCCCTCACGGTTTCTTCTCAGTTACACTTACACTCTGTTTCACTGCTAACAAAGTACAGCATTATCCACCTCTACATATCCATTTTCATTATCATAAACAGGTTTTTTGAGCTGCATACACTGTGACAATTACAGGCCTTATGGACACACTGTGATAGATAGATAGATAGATAGATAGATAGATAGATAGATAGATAGATAGATAGATAGATAGATAGATAGATAGATAGATAGATAGATAGATAGATAGATAGATAGATAGATAGATATACTTTATTGATCCCAAGCTGGGAAATTACAGTGGGAAATAGAGGCTAATAACTAGTTTCATTTATTTTGTGTCATTATACCAAGATATCCCAACGAATCTTGATTTTTTGATATTTGATATTTCAAACTGAGAGAACTACAATACATTATAATTTCCAGTAGCAGCAATCATTCTTCTTGCTGGAAGTCTGTATAGAAGGCTTCATAAATGTCCTACTCTGAGATAAAAAGGTTTTTAGTCTTAGGTTAACTTTCAGTGTCTCTGAGTAGCTTGATGAATACCAGCCCTGATTTCTTCCCCTCTCCTCCTTCCTCACCATCCCTCCCTTTGTCTATGTCTTCAGGCTTGTGGAGGAGGCAAAACTTAGGGCCAGCAACTGCCAGCTGCAGAACGAGGACGTCTACATGAACACCACCTTCCAGGATTTCATCCAGAAGTGTGTCAGGAAGCTGCGAGGACAAGACGATGAAGAGGAGCTGGTCGTCGACTATGTAAGTGTTTATTGCCACTTATTGTCATCGGCTATGTTAAAAGTCACAGAGACCAGCTATCGCCGACTGTCTCTGACTGATTTGGCCCCTTCTCTGCACTTCCTCAGGTGGAGAAGAACATCAACAACATGACCATAAAGATGCCTTACCAGATGTTCCTCAATGGAGAGTTTATTGACGCAGAAGGAGGAAAGACCTACAAGAGCATCAATCCCACTGACGGCACGGTAAAGGACATACTCACTACTACAGACTTTGATTTTTATCAAAGTTGCTGCTGTGTAAAATGTGCATGGTTCTCTCTGCTGGCAATGTGATTGTATGTCCTGTATCTGTCTGTCCTGCAGGCCATCTGTGAAGTGTCTCTGGCCCAGATCAGTGATGTGGACAAGGCTGTGGCTGCTGCTAAGGAGGCCTTTGAAGAGGGAGAGTGGGGCAAAATGAACCCAAGAGACAGAGGCAGACTCATCTACAAGTCAGTGCACTTTAGCTTTAACATCCATGTTGCTTGTAAGATGCATTTTGTGGTCATTCTGTGCCACTGGGAAAACAAATGATTTAAAATTCTCAACAGCCACATTATCAAGCATGGTCCATGATCTGAGTGACTCTGTCTCCTTGACCTCCCTCTCCACAGGCTGGCTGACCTGATGGAGCAGCACCAGGAGGAGCTGGCTACCATTGAATCCATCGACTCTGGAGCAGTTTACACTCTGGCCCTCAAGACTCACGTGGGCATGTCCATCCAGACCTTCCGCTACTTTGCCGGCTGGTGTGACAAGATCCAAGTAAGAAAACCGCTGTCCAAACCTTGAAGTGTCACCCTTTTCTAAAATGATATGAACCTTTGGTGACTGACATCGCCAAAAACACCAGAATATGGATACATTGCAATAATGTGATGTTCTCCATTCACAGGGCAGTACCATCCCCATCAACCAGGCAAGACCCAATCGTAACCTCACGTTCACCAAGAAGGAACCAATGGGGTGAGAAACAAAACATTTGGAGCACTTAAACTTGTGTGATTGACATAAACTGTATATGTAATCTTATATTAAATGCAAACACCTTTCTTTCTTCTCAGGGTGTGCGCCATCGTGATTCCCTGGAACTACCCTCTGATGATGCTGGCCTGGAAGACAGCAGCCTGTCTGGCAGCTGGAAACACAGTGGTCCTCAAACCTGCTCAGGTTAGCCTTCACACCGGCACTCATGCTCCATCCTGCAGAAGTATTCTTGAGTAGATCACAAGAAACAAGAAATGTACGTTTGTTTCCAGGTGACTCCACTGACAGCTCTGAAGTTTGCTGAGTTGGCGGCAAGGGCGGGAATTCCCAAAGGAGTGATTAATATTCTGCCTGGATCAGGTAGGACCACACAAGGAGGATATTAACAAACGTCAGCCATGTCAACAGCTGTGTGATGCTGTGAACTAAATGTCACAGCAATCCATCCAGTGGTTGCCAAGATATTTCTATTAGGAACTACAAAGTCAACTTCATGGTGGTGTTGTGATCTATCACTGCATTGATGATTCAACTTTGACATGCTTGTGGCACTAGAGGGAAAGTCAGAGGATCACCAATGTCAGATAGATTTATTGTCTGTGGACCATGAATGTGCAATATTCCTTAGTGATCCATCAAATAATTTTCCAGATATTTCAGTCTGGATTAGAGTGGTTGACCCACCCGCTATACACCACCATCCATAGATGATCCATGCTGCTAGAATGGCTAAACATCCTCTTTAAATTAAGCCTACACTTTGAACCAGCCAATAGCCTCCTTGTCAAGCATCACATGAGTCTGGAAGAGATGTTATTAAACTCATACTCTACTTGCAGGTGCTCTGGTGGGTCAGCGTATGTCTGACCATCCTGATGTCCGTAAACTGGGCTTCACTGGTTCCACTGAAATCGGCAAACACATCATGAAGAGGTAAGAGGCAGACCACATCCGCAAAACTCTATCTTAACCGAAGTGAACATTACAGCTCATCTTCGTGTATCTCGGGTTCTCCTCCATCTAAAGCTGCGCAGTCAGTAACGTGAAGAAAGTTTCTCTGGAGCTCGGAGGAAAATCCCCTCTCATCATCTTCAGCGACTGTGACATGGACAAAGCTGTGCGCATGGTATGTCCACTCAGAGCAGCTTGCGTATTTGCATTTTGCTCATATTTAAATAGTTGAAGTGGTTCCATCACTGTGTAATTGTCTGTGTATTTCAGGGCATGAGTTCAGTGTTCTTCAACAAGGGAGAGAACTGCATCGCAGCTGGCAGACTGTTTGTGGAGGATAGCATTCATGACCAGTTTGTGAAAAAAGTGGTATGTGTCTTTCTATCAAAAAAAAGGATCATATTTGTTTTACACATCTAAAAAACAAAAAACAACAAAGGAAAGAGATTTTGAAATATATCTAGAAATGATTGTACAGTTCTTGAGGCTACAGCACTGCATCTCTAGTTCTGTGGTTGTCTTAAAGATTTCTTTGGACGTCTTTTCTCTCAGATTGAGGAGGTCAAGAAGATGAAGATCGGCGATCCGCTGGACCGCTCCACAGATCACGGCCCTCAGAATCACAAAGCTCACCTGGACAAACTGGTGGAGTACTGTCAGACTGGTGTCAAGGAGGGAGCTACTCTGGTCTGTGGTGGCAAACAGGTCCAGCGACCAGGTATGACAATGCTATGAATCAATCAGTGGGTGATTGATGGAAGATGTATGTATTCATTTCTCATGTACAGTAGGTTTATAATGTACTGTCTGCTGGCAGGTTTCTTCTTTGAACCCACGGTGTTCACTGATGTGCAGGACCACATGTACATCGCTGAAGAGGAGTCATTCGGCCCCGTCATGATCATTTCCAAGTTCAAGGGCGGGTAAGTTGTAATTCGTAATAAATGACTCATATCCCCATTTTTAACATCATTAACAACAGCATGTTCTCACAAAATATACACGACATCACAAAACTAACCTTGTGTCGTTTCTCTCTCCGTTTCCCTACCTCAGTGAAGTGGACGACGTCCTGAGAAGGGCCAACGCCACAGAGTACGGCCTGGCCTCAGGTGTTTTCACCCGAGACATCAGCAAAGCTCTGTACGTCAGTGAAAGGCTCAACGCCGGCACCGTTTTTGTTAACACCTACAACAAGACCGATGTGGCTGCACCTTTTGGAGGCTTCAAACAGTCAGGCTTTGGAAAAGATCTGGGTAAGATAAACGGTTACTGTGTAGCTGCTGTAAGTCCTTGTTTAATGTGTTTGAATAGAATTAGCAAACCGTTTAAGCAAAGGAAATCAAGAAAGCCAAACAGTTGGAAATAGGATATATAAGATTACAGAAGTGAAAGATTTTGACAGAAAACTGAAGTGAAAAGTGCAGACCCTACACTATGTTAGCTGTATGAATTAGCCGAATTATCAGATGCTACTCACCAAGCTAACAAGGCATTACTCTCAATTTTGGTTTCATTACACCTCTGCACCACAATGTACAACTAAATATTCACTCAGGTTTTGTTTGTGATGTTGTAAACTTTCTGCTTTAGAGTATTTAGCCATTCTAAATGCATTGTTTTTGTATGTACTGAGGGTGGTCCAATACTAGTGACAGTCCCATTAGCCTCAGCTGTACATTTTGTTTAGCACTACTCAGCTATAACGTTAATACGGAATTCGGATGAAAAAGAATTCTGACGCCTTATCCCATAGTTATTACGAATATCTTAAAATTACAAGAAAAATCTCAAAATTATGAGAAATTATCTCATAATTGCAAGATTTTTGCAAACCCAAACTACTGCCAGCATGTGGACACAATGTACACAAGCCTACTTTTATTAATACGCATCATTACTGCCATTCCAACAGGACAAGAGGCACTCAATGAATACCTGAAGACAAAGACGGTGACCATCGAGTATTAAAAGGAATCACAGGAGACGTCAGCTCTCCGTGGCTGTGACGTGTGTGGACGCTGACAGAGATCGTAAAGTGATGTTATCTCAGACCCGCAGTCATGTCACAAGAGTCTCATTATTGACTGCTGGCTAGAATACTTGCGCCTAAACATGCTAATTGATGGTATTAACATGTACAGTTTGTCCTAAACTATGCAAATGATGTATGTAGCCCAGCTGACCTCTGACACTGTTTTGTAATTAGTGTGATTGAGTTTACTGGATAGGAGTACTTTTGAGGAATTGAATTTTTTTCTAATATGGCTTACATTAGGTCAGGAAAATCTTAAGAAATGTAACATTTCTAATAACAATGAAAACTACTGAGCACCCCCACTGCTTCTGATCTCTTCTTTTTCTGTTGTTTTGATCCATTTTTTGATTTAGTTCATGATGTTTGTTCACTTAGATTATCACAATTTTAAAGTTAGTAACTGCTCTACTCATTGAATGAGAAGTGCCTAAGGTAACTGTTTTTTCACAGAAGTGCCAGCATTTGTTGATGGAAAAAAAAAAAACGTAATGAAGAAAGACAAACTTACCCATATGCATCTATGTTTAATAGCTTAACATAGACAGTTCAACAAATAATAATACAATGTCATAATAATACAGAGCAAAATGATCCCTCAAATCAGGGAATATCTCAAATGTATAAAAAAAAAAAAGTCGAAATATCCTCTCCTAGCACTCATTTCAAAGTACTTTATACTCATTACATACGAAGTGTGTACTTCAAATATAGTGATCCTGTGCATCTTGACACAAACGTGTGGGCACTAATGTGTGGAAGCAGGAAATAAGCATCATGACTGCAGGATGAAATTAAATACAGTGTATGGAAATTACAGTTAAGGTTGTATCTTTGTCCTCGGTTGTAAACTAATATTGTGGTAGTGAATAAGACACGTTTTCACAGCTTTGGCAGTGAGCAGACTCGCTTTCAACTGTTTTGAAGTGCGTTGCTTTTTCGCAATATCAAATCATTCAAACTTTATTTATATAGCACCTTTCATACAGGATAGTTTAGTTAAAAGCGCTTTACAGTGAGTTGATTGACAAGCTGATAATGAGACAGAACAAGTGACATCATAAAAAAAGGAATAAAAAACAAAGAAATTAAAAGACAAAAATTTAGACCAAAGTACACAAAAGACAATAAGAATGATAACAAATGTTGAATGAAAATTTAAATATAAGTAAATAAATAAAATAATTAAATAAGCAAAATAAGAGAGAAAGGGTTTGTTAAAAAGTTTGAGTAACAACTAGGTTAAAATAGATTAAAAAGACTAAATAAAAGATTAAGTTGAGTAAAAAATATGGTTAAAAAACTAGGTTAAAATAGATGAAGAGTTGCATTAATCCATTTCTTTCCCAAACTCACTCTGCAAACTCTATGATGGAAATGCAGTATATATATATATATATAATAAGGCCTTTATTATAATTTACACACTGAGTTACAGTCATTGGATTCATATTTAGATGTTTTTCTACTTATTAAATTCAGTCCTGTCCTTTTCTTTAATTGTGTAATAACTATATATCTTTTACACTGCTGAATATTTCTGCCACCATATCATTTCCCTTCAGGTTGGTAGATTCACATATACTGCGTCTATTTTCTTACCAATGTCCATGTCTGTCACTCTTCATTAAGCTTTCCACATAAAACTATACAAATAAAGCCCAACATACACACAAGCATGTTCCATCATCAACACCTGTGATTAATGGCAGGAAGTAAAATAACTTGTGTCATGCACCCCTAGTGTCTGGGAGGAACATTACATTTAACCTAAATCAAATACATGGCTTTGATAAATGTGCGCACAAATGTTTATCATAGAATCTGGCTCAATGAATAGTTTTCTGCAGTGGAGCTTCTCACTGGTGACACAGCATTTACAGAACATTAAATCCTTAGTGAAACATATTAACAGACAGCAGAAGCTACAGAAACACCACAACCTGATAACACTGTGGTAAATAGTCGACTGCTGAGCTATTAAACTTATTTGCAGTGCTTGCATAGGCTAGTTTAGTACTGAACTGAAGACAGTCAGAATTAGTGCTGTATGTAGGGTCAAAGGAAAGGCGATGTGCTCACTTACTGACATGTGTATTGAAGTGCATGAAACCAGTGATGTTACTGCTTCTATTAGGAAAGAAGTAAACAAACTATAATCACTAATTACGAGTCTTTGAAATGAACAAAGTCATTTGGGATTTCTGTCTTAAGTACAAAGTGAAAAACATTAAAAACCAATGAGTGAAAACTTACTGTATTCAACTAATACAGACATTTTGTTGTAAAATGCTACATTTGCCCTTAAAGGTAGGGTTGGTAATGTTGGAAAGCTAGCAAGAGAGCTAGCAAGATTTGAAAATAGCACCTCCTCCTGCCTCCTCTAACTTCCACCCCGCTGCTCCCCCTCCCGTCAGTGAGTCCGTCCAAGCCACGCCCCCACAAACCAGCGAGAGCGACAGGTAAAGACTGTGCACGCGCGAAGTAGGCAGGGAGAGAGGGGGGCGGATGCAAAACTAGACATGAAGGCAACTGATTGGTTTTTGCTTTTCGGTGCGAAGAGCATGGATTGGTCGGAGTTTTATCAGTCCTGTGGCTGCCACAGAGCTCTGATTTTTTCCGTTCCTTTTTCTAAAGACATAATATATTGATACCTCTGATAATAGAAGGACCATTTCACCCAGTATAACAAAAAGTGCTTCTGAACAGGATTACCAACCCTAGCTTTAATGGCTTATATAAATCATTTAAGCACTTTTAATGTGACCTAAGGACACTTAATATACAGCAGGAATGTCCAAACTATTCCATAAAGGGTCATCTGGCTGCAGGTTTTAATTCCAAACCAAGCAGCTAATCTCAGTCTTCAGAGCCCTTTATGAAATAGTTTGGACATGCCTGACATACAGCTTGGAACAGAGTGAAATATTCTACAACATCTAAAGTAGCTGCATTGAAAATATCAAGATAAGATGTCACACTGTACACATTTGTCCAGTTCTAAATATATATGGGATTTCATGTCTTCTTTGAGTGGACTTGCATGTGTCTCAACATGTCCTTCTTGTATGCGAACGGTCTGGAGCAGATGACGCAGCGATGCGGCTTTTCCCCTGTGTGAGTCCTGATGTGACAGATCATGTTGCCCCTCTGCCTGAACTCCCTCCCACACACTTCGCACGAGTACGGCTTCTCCACAGTATGGATCCTCATGTGCACCCTCAGACACTCGCCTCGTCCGAATCTTCTGCCGCATATTTTGCAGCAGTGTGGTTTCTGACCCGTGTGAACCAGCATGTGTCTTTTTAAATGCGTCCTGGTGGTAAATGTTTTGCCGCACATGTAACAGAGGTTGTTTCCTCTGTGCGTTCCCAAGGCTTTCATCCCGCTGTCTGCTAACTCTGCGTGATCCGGAGGACAGAGAGCGGTTGTGTCGTTTGAGTGCGATTTAACATGTATCACTAATGAGCTCCTGCTGTGGAAGGATTCTCCACACAGCTTACAAGACAAACTAGTCTTGGTAGGACTGTTTAGTCTTTGCCTTGAATGTGAGTTACATCCTCCTCTCTCTGTATACTCAGCTTCACTGGTGTTATTCTCATCCATGCTGTCTGAGGAGAGCGGCTGCCAGAGATTTGCTGCGTCTGATCTTCCGTAGCCGTCGTCTTCCTCTTCTGTTTTCAACCAGTTGGCTGAAGTGCTGGGAAGAAGCTCTTCCTCTCTGATGGTCTCGGTTTGGGTTTGACGGCATGAGATGGGCTGCGTGCTCTCTTCATGCTTAACACAAGCAGCAGCGACATCACTCTCTGAAAGCTCCTGCAGTTTGTCTTTGTCCCAGCTGGTCCAGAGTTCCTGAGGCTCTGGAGATGCATCAGTACCATATGTTGGCTGGGTGAAGGCCTCTGCTTCAGACACGCCAACCTCCTGGCAGACTAAAGAGAAAGCGTTAAAAAGAACATTTATAATATGATATTTCATACTTTATATCATGATCAATAATACCAGTTTGTCATGGTCACAATTAGCAATATACACAAGAGTGATCTCCTCTGTCACTACACAGCATCATCCAGGTAAATGCAGTCATCACAGCAGAAGGCTATGGATAACAAACACTGACTTCTTCTAACACATGTTAATGAATAGGACTGCTGTCAAATTAAACCTGACGTGTCATGTAATTGAAATCATATGACTTCATATGTGAATGTATGACATAGAGTGGGGCGTTCTTGCTGTGAACTCGAGTCAAACGTCAGTGACAAAGGACTGATAGTATTTAAATGTTAAATATCCCCTCAAGAAATGTTTTAAGATGTGTTTAAAATACTGACTTTGAATAATAATTTGAGTTTAATGTTGTTTTTCTACACAATAAGCACAGATACCTCTTTAAAACTTTTAAAATGACAACTGCTCCTTCTCTCCTTACAAAGTCTGCTAGCTCAAACATCCAACTGAAGGAACAAGAAGCAAAACACATTTTTGAGTGGAGGGGGACTTTAAGGAAATCTGTCATAAATGAAGCAGTCTTGTACATCGTTAACAGATTGTGTTTATGATATATTCATACATCAAAATATGCTATAACATGATGTAAAGCAGTTTCATATATGTGTTATTTCATTCACTTTCTCATTGTCCCACTTTAGGAAATGTGGGACAGTCATGTACGTTCCTAAATGATACATGCATTCAAGCACATTCATTAAATGTTCAATAGCAATATTTATTCAGAGGTCTTCGGCTTGTGATGCTTATTTTTGTTTTAGTTTTAGTTTTAAATATTACTAATATTAATACATGATCTAATACACTACCATTCTAAAACAATTATTGATATGACCTATGGACATCCACTTTGGCTTTAAGCAGGGTTGATTCTAGGATCAGACCTTTAGAGGGGCTCAGCTCCTAATGAGAATGTGACATACAATGACCTACAAGTGTTCAAACCCTCTGCTAAACCACTCATGTCACTGGATAACATAAATTATAACAAGAAATATTAATACATAGTAGAGTGGTCTACTATAGTGTATAATAATAATGGTCCAGAATAAACAATCACAGATTTCTACAGAGAGGACTCTAAGATAGTTAATGAACCCTGAGGGAAAGATTATATATTAATAACAGAACTATCCAAAGTACATTAAACCTGTTAAAATAAAAACCATTTGAACTTGTAGCAGAAGTTTTTGTCCCACCTCTAATAAACAGGTGCGCAAAATAATTAAATTTGTATAAAATAATTTTTAGGGAAAATGTATTTATTCTTGGGAGTGCTGAGATCCAATTTAGGGGTGCTTGACCACCCCTAAAAAAGGTCTAAAATTGCCACTGGCTTTGAGTGTTACTAACTAAAGGAGATTTTTGAATATATTAAGGTGATAGACCTTTCGGCCCCTCAATTAGTGTCCCAGCTTTCAGCCTGAACTGCCCCACATTAGGAAAGACACATTATGTGGGACATATTGGTACATGGACACTTTTATATTTGCCATTTCTTCTCTGAGTGTGAAATCTGCTTTCTCTTTAAGAAAACATTTAAGGGGTTTCAGAATAGTGCAGCGGATGGATATTATGCATTAGCTTCATGCTGAAATATATTGCTTAGGTGCCATATGTAAAAACTGTCCAACATTTCTGTAATTGAGCCCAGCAGATCACACGTACAATAGATCATGAGTAGAGCTTGTTGTGAGTGCACAGCACAGAGCACTGACCTGCAGAGAACTCCATCTGTCGGTTCAAACCTTCAGCTAGCATCAGCAGCCCGCTTTGTTTCACATCCTCTCTGGACAGATACATGTCGTTTCGATACTCTAATATGGTTCTTTCCACAGCACCGAAGATTTCCTCCGCGGCCGCTGTGAGCCTCTCATTAACAAACACTCTCAGCTGCAGTAACCTATTGGCCATTTTTTAGGAGGAGGGCGAGAAGATGTACCTGTGGATTCACAAAGCTAACAGCAGAGCTAGGCTAAGCTCCGAGCTAGTAAACAGAGTAGCAACGAAAGAAAGGCATTCATGTACTAACGCTAATGTGCTTTCATAAAGACAACTAGATTATATAGGGTATAGGTAGAGCTATGTGAAGTAAGCAAAGAATAATAAGACAGCTAGAGAGATAAATGAAGAGGACAGCGAGAGGAGACTGCAGTGTAAACAATAGTTAGCAATGTGATGGCAGTCGGATGCTGCGTCACGACGTCATCCAAACAGTCAGAGCACGTGACGTCTGAACCAACCAATTTCTTTTTAGCTTTTAAAAAAAATGATTATTTTTTTTTATCAAGAACTGCATCAATATGTAACTACAATAACAGGACTTAAGAATAAGAAGGCATTGAGAACTCATTGTGTTTTTGATATATTTCATATAGACTGATATATTATTGTGAATACATATTTCATTCTTAAATAGTTTTTGTCTTTATTTTGTTTTTTAATCTTATAACGTTGTATATATACCCCTGATAAAGACAGTTTTGTTTGTACATACATATATATATATATCTAAAAAATAAAGATTTAAAACAAATCTCAGCTCAACTGTACTACATTTCCCAGCTCTCCCTGCTAAAGCAAAACGCATTTAAAGTAGATGTGAAGCTCATGTGAAGCTTCAGCAGTTTGAGTTAGTCATATCAAGTGATATCTGACACATTTAGTCTTTTTAGCATCAAATTCCCTCTTTGTGTTTCCCTGTTGAGCTGTGGTGGAAGTATAGTAACAAAAAGAGGGACTTTGGTACTAAAAATACTGTAACGTTGAACTTATATACAGTCTATGGTTGAAACAGAAGATTTGATTTGAAGCTTCATATTAGCTTCAGATCAACTTTTAAATACATTTTTACACAGAAGTAAAAATATGGATTTAGTCCTCCATCACTTCCATTGTAAGTGCATTATGAAGGGATCTTCTAATGGTCAGTATGAACAGGAGGAATGATTACAACAAGAAAGACAGGTTTACATGTTGATGTTTTAAGACAGACTTGAAGAATTATGAACCTAATATCCATCTTAAGTGAATATTCTAGTAGCTTTTTTTCTTATATCTTTATTGAGTTCAATAAAACAAGCAAATAAATGGGAACACTGTTAATGAAAAAAGTATCAGTGTGCAGTGTTGAGATGCATGGTGCCACAAAAGCTGCAGGTTCAATACGTGTGAGTGGACTTTGGTAATTTGATTAACTGTATCAACATAAGCAGACATTTCCCTTCTGTTTTTTTTTTTTACATGTTTTAACACATAGTAAAATAATCTGCTAGACACACAATGTTTCCAACTTCACTGTAATGTCCATTTAACAGTGTATGTGCCCCCTCTGGTCCCCTTGTGGCAAATCATGTGTGCCTTGACTAAGCTGTGGAACTCCCTACCTGGAGCTCTCAGGCATGCAGACTCAGTGTACTCTTTTAAATCCCTTCTACTGACGTCTCTTATGGCTTTTTCTTAACTGGTGGTGTTTGTTGTAACTATTGTGAAGCACTTGTGAGTTAGTTTTTTAAAGGGTGCTGTATAAACAAAGTTATTGTTCTCATAATGTTCATATGCATGTCAGGCAGTATGTGAATGTTTGGCAATGTGCCTTACAAATGTATTTTTGACATTTCAGGCAGATGGTGCTGGTCTTGGTGTCCTTCTTCTTAGGGCAGCTCTGACATCTCTTCCTCTTCTTTCCAGGAGTTAAAGCTGGAAGCAATGGTAAAGTTGCAGTTTTGGCTTGAAGCTGCATCATCACCATGTTTGCAAAGGGAGGTGTTTGGGGTAGACATGGCTGTTGTTCACTAAGTTGGCTCCCCAGAGCTGTTCCTAAAAGTCTTTGCTTTGCTTTTTGCTTTGACTTTACCGTCTTTAAACAAGAATTAGAGTCTCCTCTCTCTGTATACTCAGCATCACTGGTATCATGTTCATCCATGCTGTCTGAGGAGAGCGGCTGCCAGAAGTTTGCTGCTTCTGATCTTTCATAGCCGTCGTCTTCCTCTTCTGTTTTCAACCAGTCGGTCGAAGTGCTGGGAAGAAGCTCTTCCTCTCTGCTGGTATCGGTTTGGGTTTGACGGCGTGAGATGGGCTGCGTGCTCTGTTCATACAGCTCCTGCAGTTTGTCGTTGTCCCGGCTGGTCCAGTGTTCCTGAGGCTCTGGAGATGCATCTGCAGTGTGTGTTGGCTGGGTGGAGGCCTCTGCTTCAGACACACTGACTTCCTGGGAGACTGGAGACAATGTGCCAATGAGAACATTATTTTCTTTAATGCAATAACTTTCATCATGTATTGTAAGTTTGCGTCATTGCATTTATACCAATTTTTTTAACAATCAGCAGCAACATCCATAAAACATATGACACATGTACACATGTGTGCTAATGTAATGATTAGATAATATTTTATGCTGTATAACATGATTAATAATACCACTAATATAGTGTAAGTTTGTCATGGTTACAGTAAGCAATACACAGTAGAGTAAGCCCCTCTTTCACTACACAGTTATGGATAAACAGCAACATCCAGGTAAATGCAGTCATCATGGCAGATGTTGGATAAAGAAGTATTTTCAGCAAAATCAGGGAGAAGGGAAACACTTTTTCCCCCTGCAATGATTATTCGATTAATATGGAAGGATTATTCCTGCCCAATGCATTTTAAAATCATTCTTAGCGTAAGCATACTTATTATAATATCACCCACTGTGTTCAATAACAACAGAATCTTACCATGTCTAAATCAAATGCCCTAGAACTTAAATCAAATTGTGTAAATGAGCTATATTCCTATTAGGGCTGGACAATTTATAGTCATTATATCAATATTGTGATACGAGACTAGATATCATCTCAGATTTTAGATATTGTAATATCATGATATGATATGATATGATTTGTGAACTAACCAGACTGTTGTAGCACAGCTACGTCATTTTCTGTGTGAACACTAATGGTTATCCCAACAATATTGTTGAAATATTGATATCGAGATATTTGGTCAAAATATCATATTGATATGATATTTGATTTTGTCCATAACACCCAGCCTTAACTCCTATCCATTCTCTACACACTGTTTCCTCATTCAAATATGAACTTCACATTAAAACGTGATACTGATCCTTTTTTCTTCATCTGACGTGGCAGTAATATGCTTCAATAGATTCATTAAGTTGCCATCTATTACATTAACCATGATGAGTGATTTTTATTTGAAAGAATTGTCCAAATTGTGTGATTCCAGCTTCACAAATGTAAATAATATGGGCATGTACTTTGCCTTTGAGTGTTGTTGATCAAAGACCTTTCGGCCCCTCAATTAGTGTCCCAGCTTTCAGCCTGAACTGCCCCACATTAGGAAAGACACATTATGTGGGACATATTGGTACATAGACACTTTTATATTTGCCATTTCTTCTCTGAGTGTGAAATCTGCTTTCTCTTTAAGAAAACATTTAAGGGGTTTCAGAATAGTGCAGCGGATGGATATTATGCATTAGCTTCAATGCTGAAATATATTGCTTAGGTGCCATATGTAAAAACTGTCCAACATTTCTGTAATTGAGCCCAGCAGATCACACGTACAATAGATCATGAGTAGAGCTTGTTGTGAGTGCACAGCACAGAGCACTGACCTGCAGAGAACTCCATCTGTCGGTTCAAACCTTCAGCTAGCATCAGCAGCCCGCTTTGTTTCACATCCTCTCTGGACAGATACATGTCGTTTCGATACTCTAATATGGTTCTTTCCACAGCACCGAAGATTTCCTCCGCGGCCGCTGTAAGCCTCTCATTAACAAACACTCTCAGCTGCAGTAACCTATTGGCCATTTTTTAGGAGGAGGACGAGAAGATGTACCTGTGGATTCACAAAGCTAACAGCAGAGCTAGGCTAAGCTCCGAGCTAGTAAACAGAGTAGCAACGAAAGAAAGGCATTCATGTACTAACGCTAATGTGCTTTCATAAAGACAACTAGATTATATAGAGGTATGCAAAGTAAGCTAAGAATAATAAGACAGCTAGAGAGATAAATGAAGAGAGAGAGAGGAGACTGAACAGTGTAAACAATAGTTAGCAGTCTGACGGAAGTCGGATGCTACGTCATCCAAACAGCCGAAGCACGTGACTCTTGACGTCCCGTTATGTTAAATTATGGTTGTATTTGGAAGGAATTTATAAATATGAACCCATGATTCGAAAGTTTTAGTTGTTCAATAAATGGAATTCTTAATAAGGAGGGCTAAAATTAACACCGTTTGAGTTTAAAGTCGGAGATCTTTCTCTGTGCTTTTATTAATGATAAACACTTTCTACATTTCTGACTTGCTTACCATATTTACATATGTAACCCCTTGCTTCAGCAGACTGAAGAGACCAATCAACAACCTTTCTCTCTGGGTTCACAGCACGTTTATTGGTCAGTGTAGCACATCTGTTGAATAATAATAAAAAAAAACACATCAACGTGGCCAGTGCTGTACAGCTCCAGTCTATACCCACATCTGCGGTCGTCAACGGCAACAGGGACCAACTGACGCTGTTGCCGTTAGTAACCACTTTAACATGTGATCGTATAGTTTCTTAAATTATTACAGAACAATAAAACAGTTTTTACACATGTGCACTATTTAAAAATTGCCATGAGACCATTTTCTAGTTTTTTTAATGAAATAACAATAATCCTCTTTTATGTGAGTTTTGATGTCAAGCTGTTTTGAAATGAGTCTTCTTGCAAACGAACCACACATTTTGTCCTCCTCTGCTACATTTGGTTGAAGATACTGTATTGGCGGAAGAATGTCCAATGTCACTGGTGTCATCTGTGACAGCGAGGTATAATTAATTCTTCAGCAGCCAGAAATGTTCAGTTTTCCATGCCGTTTATTGGTTCCTCATCTTCTGTGTCAGTTTCTGAGCAAATTCAAGGTTGTTTAACAGTCAGTTGATTCAGGCAGTGAAGGAGTAAAACACCTCAAGATTGACACTGATGAAGTAGCTAAAACTGACTTCATTTTTAAGAAAAGACAACAGCCGCTTTAATGAAGGATGTGTGCCATGTGTGGACTCTGTCTTGGATTGCTTTTTTTCTTCTTAGTGTGTGTGTTTCTTATATTGTGCGTGTTATGTTTTAGACACACACTGCAAACCAATTTCACTCTTATTAACATTTAACAGACAAAAACATTCATAGAGACACTTCTAAACTAAACTGAGAGACAATTCTTTCCTGAAACTTTGAAGAAATTAATGATAAATGATCAGAATAATCCAGCTTTAAACTAAAGTGTGACATATACTATGATGGTGTATCCTGGTAGTCCAGTGGCTAGACAAAAAAATCTAACAGATCCACAGAAATCCAAAACAAAGAACACAGATTCAGTTATTATTAACCTTTATTTAACCTCCAAAGACCATTGAGTAGGAATCCTCATTTACAATGGTGTCAAGAAACAACAACAATGCAAAACAATATTAGGGAGATAAAAAGAAAATAAAACTTTAAGTGAATAGAAATAAACAGATAGGATTATGGTCAAATAAGAGTCATTTAAATAATTACAACAAAAATAGATGATATACATAAAGCTGAAGCTCAACACAGGGTAAAAATGCTGACATGTAATTTATTTCCACGTTAATTAGAATTTGGTCTTTGTTTAGCATCACCATCATCCCACCACCCTCCCTTCAGACTTGTATAAGACTTCTCAAAACAATATTAAACCTCCCTTTACACAAAACTAACAATACAGCAAGAAAATAATGCAGAAAACACAGAAGATTCAAATTTAAGATGTGCAACATATAAAACTAAATAACTGGTAGATCAGTGGATAAAAATGAGTTTGAAGAAGTGAATTAAAGGAAGATAAAGACTTATAGCTAACATGTTGATCCAGAGCCTGACAGCAAAGACCAAGGATCATATTTATCCTTTATTCATTTCCCTCCACTGAGTGGGAAGTTAGAGAAAAACAAGCTGCATTCATGCAAAATTTATTTATTCAATGACTCATGTGTTAAAACTGCAGATGGCACAGATATATTTCAAAGAGCTGTAAGGACACATAAGTCAACAGGAGATGAATTAGACAGTGGAGAAGATACATTTCATGTTTTTAATGATGTTGTGTCCACAGTCCCTTTGCATCATTATTGCTGTGTGCAGTGATGTAAAACACATGCAAGATGCTGCACTAATATAGAAAACAAGATTTAAAGGATGTGATTAGATAGGCCTGGATCACATGAGCTCACCTATAAGTTTAAATTATAAAGTTATTGTTAATTAATATAAAGGCTTGTGTATAACAAATCTGTAATGTGCGGACTTCCGCAAAATCCAGATAACTGTTCAGTTTGTAATTTGTAGCCAGTTAAGAGACTTAAGTGAAGACGGCAAAATCCAGATCCAGACTCTGGTCCAGATGGATCATCAGGATCCAGCTGATCCTCTCTCAACACTCCTGGATGTTCACTCTCACTCTGACAGATCAAGAATTCCTCCATCTGATGAGAGAAGAAGAAAGAACAGAGGAGATAAATGAGTGTTTAGTGAGACTCACTTCATCAGCTGTCAGTCAGTGATGCAGCACATCCAGTATAAAGAGCAGCAGGGACTTCAGTCCTGCTCAGACCAGAAGTGGAACAGCTGGATCTTTGCTTTGATACTGACTGTGTTTAATACAACACTGCTGAAACCAGCACAGACTGACTCCAACTCTCTACTGACCCCAGAATCTCCAGTTTATAGCGTGGACTCTCCTGAAGATCACACAGCTGCTTCACGTCTGAATCGCTTAGGCTGTTCCAGCTCAGATGCAGCTCTCTCAGATGGGAGGAGGAGTTGGACATCAGAGCCAAGGCCAGAAAATCACAACTGGTCTTTGATAAATTGCAGCCAACCAACCTGAATAAAGAATAAATGATGTACATTCAAATTCATTTATTATCCAATTAGATGTGTTCAGGTTGTCAACACTGAGTCATAAAAATACTTTAAAACACCTGCATTGATCTATTTGTGTGTGTGTGTGTGTGTGTGTGTGTGTGTGTGTGTGTGTGTGTGTGTGTGTGTGTGTGTGTGTGTGTGTGTGTGTGTGTGTGTGTGTGTGTGTGTGTGTGTGTGTGTGTGTGTGTGTGTGTTTATATGTACTGAAAGATCAATATCAATGGTCAGACGTTGTAGTGACTATGCCCTGTACTTTTAGCACTACTGGAGGCTAATGGATCGGTTTCCTCTGACATGTACGTCAGAGGATTTTATTTCCTTTAGATAAATTTACAATAAATAAAACAGAAAACAGCCCTTTGCTCCTGAGCACAGTCAAAAACATATTCTCACCATCAGCACACACCTGGCTTGATTGGCATGACCTTTTTATCTGTGCCCAGCCGGCCTTTTACCGTGCTCCCCCTAGCACTTGGGAGGAGCGCTACCACTCAAATGAAATCAAATATATGGCTCCTACAGACGTTATTCATTAAAACACTTTAAAGAACATATTAAATAAATATTTTTCGTTCATAAAGTAAATTAGAGCAGTTTCAAAACAAAAAATATTCAGTACAAAATTCCCTCTGAGTTTCGATCCATCCCTTCACTGCAGTTAAGCAAGGAAACATTGAAGAAACACAAACATACTTACTAGATATGTGGAACTCAGACTGCTGAAGCCTCATATTAATTTAAACTCTGCAAATCATTTTTTACAAGGAACAAGACTGTGGATTTTAAATTCCTGAAAACATTTAAATTCTACTGATTTGTGCTCAAGAAAATAATCTTGAAAATTATGAAACAAACATTTGAAACTTCTGTGAAGGATGTGCACTGAATAAATAGGGGGAATAAACTTCCAAAGCCACAGTCAGTGAACTGACCTCAGAGTCTTCAGTCTGCAGGTTGGACTCCCCAGTACAGCAGACAGAAGCTTCACTGCTGAATCAGACAGCCTGTTGTAGCTCAGGTACAATTCTGTCAGATGAGTGTTGGACTTCAGGGCTGAGAGCACATCTTCACATTGAGTTTCTGAGAGTCCACATTCTGTAAGTCTGTAATGACACATATATTACAACATGTGTTATCATGAAAGAGGATACTCTATATTTACTTCATCTATCCATCCATTTTCTCTTGCTTATCCAGGGCCTGGTTGCAGTGGCATTAGGCTGAGCAATGAAACCCATACGTTATTATCATGAAAGAAGACACTTTATATTTACTTCATGCATTTGATGATGAAATAGTTTGACATTTGTTCTGCACATCATTCGTTTGGATAATCTTTAAAAAAAAATATATAGTCTTTCTGAGGCATTTTGGAGTTTCGGAGCAATTGTAACTTCTGATCTGCAAAACTCCAAAAAACTAATTGTAACCTAATTTCACACTTGCAAAACTTCACAGAATTGCAAATGTCATTTAAAATGACAAAACGAACATAAAACACAAAATACACATATTAACAAACCTGATGCTGCTTTAAAAAAACATTTTTGACACATTTTTGAATTGCTCATGTTGCCAAGCCCCAATTGACCCACATAAATTAGGTTCAGCAGACAGTGAACTGACCTCAGAGTCTCCACTCTACATCCTAGACTCTTCAGAAAATCACACAGCAGCTTCACATCTGGATCCTGCAGGTTTTTGTTACTCAGATCCAGGAAGGAGGAGTTGGACATCACAGCTAAGCCCAGGGGAGCATAACTGATCTCTGACACATTGCAGTCAAGTGATCTGAATAAAGAATAAATGATGTAGATTAAAATCCATTTATAATCCAGTCAGATGTGTTCAGGTTTTAAATAGTTCATCATTACTATGTCCTCATCAATAAGCTTTTCTTCAAAATGAGCAGAGTGACTTTGTGTTATTGTGGATCATCATCATGTCAGCCTTCTACAAACATCATCCAAATGTCACCACAATATTAATGTCAACACTGAGTCATAAAAATACTTTAAACACCTGCATTGATCTATTTGTGTGTGTGTGTGTGTGTGTGTGTGTGTGTGTGTGTGTGTGTGTGTGTGTGTGTGTGTGTGTGTGTGTGTGTGTGTGTGTGTGTGTGTGTGTGTGTGTGTGTGTTCTGAAGGATTAATATCAATGATCAGACATTCATTAAAACATATGAAAGAATAAAGACATTTTTCTCCATCATGTTACGACTGTGGTCGTAATTTTTGTTTAAATATTATTTTGTCAGTTATTATTAATATGTTCTGTGTATGTGTGTGTGAAGACAGGTGGAGGATTGGCGGATTGTTCCAACCGCTGCTCACCAATAGGTGGATCAGTTTCTCAGCCTGGTGGCTGATTGGCTGCGCCCACCAGGTCATCCACTATAAATACAACCAAGATGGCAGCGGTGCTACAGCCGAGGGGCAGTTTATCTCCTCCATCTCCCAACCCATCACACAATAGTCTTTTTGTATCTTTAGTTTATTAGTTTCCATTGTGGTAGTAGGGGTGGACTGCCAGTTTTAATATCTTGTTTTCTGCTGTTTATTTTAGTTAGGGAGGTAAGTATTTGTAATTTGGATTCTTTTGTTACTGATAGGTTATATTCATTACTTCCCAGTTACATATGTTTTGTTTGTTGTTTTGGCCATGGTCCATCCTGAAGGTAACCCCAGATTGTTATTAAATAACAATGTATCATATACATCTGCAGCATGCAGGCCAGAGCCCAGCAGTGGATTTCAGAGAGTCTCTTCTCTGATCTGTTTTTTGACTTCAGGAACTCTTGGATCTCCTGATGTCCTGAGCGGTCGTTCATCTCCACCAGACAGTGGAAGATGCTGATGCTTCTGTCAGGAGAGATATCACAAGTGTTCATCTTTTTCAGGTTGTTGATGGCTCTCTGGATGAGTTCCGGACTGTTGTCTGTCTGACCCAGCAGACCTCCTAAGAGATGCTGGTTGGACTCCAGAGAGAGGCCATGAAGTAAGCGGACAAACAGGTCCAGGTGGACATTTTTATTTCTAATAGATTTCTCCATGGCTCCCTTCAGATAGATAGATATATCTATCTATTCCTTTCAGGAAGTCATCCAGGGATGAGTAACTGTACTCTTCTCCCATGAAGTCCTCCCATACTTTTGTCTTCCTGTTGATGTAACAGTGGTACATGTACACTGCAGCTAGAAACTGCTTCTGGCACCGGATGCCTTGACTGTGTGAATGGCATCATGAAATCTGATGACTAGTAAAGAATTTTGGGGCACAACGTAATTCCCAGTGTCAGAAGGCCGCGTCTCTACCTGAGGTCAGAGGTCACGGGTCTTCCAGCAGGACAATGACCCAAAACAGACATAAAAAAACACTCAAAAATGGTTAAAGACAAAGTGCTGGATAGTTCTGAAAAGGCCAACAATGAGTCCAGATGTGACACCCAGAGAACATCTGTGCAGAGATCTCAAAACAGCAGCTGGTAGAAGGTATCCTTCAAATCTGAAACACCTGGAGCAGTTTGCAAAAGAAGAGTGGTCCAAAATTCCAGTAGAAAGGTGTAAGAAACTCATTCATGGTTACAGGAAGCGATTTATTTCAGTTATTTTTTTTAAAGGGTGTGATAGCAAACATTAAGCTGAGGGTGCCAATATTTTTGAGTTCTTTGTGGAATTTTATCAAGTTTCCCTTTTCTGTTGTTGTTTTTTTTTCTTAAACATGTGAATATCAAAACATTTGTAATTGCAATCATTTTCTGGGAGAAGTGATGTATTATCTGACAGGAGTGCAGGGGTGCCTATATTTTTGGCCATGACTGTATATGAGAGGCTCATCACAAAAGCTTGGTCCATTGTGTCTGACTCTCTTCACCCTCTGTATTCTGATTTCCAATTGCTTCCATCAGGGCACAGGTTTAATCTTCCCAAATGAAACACCAACCGGTATAGATTGTATGTAGATATAGATATGTATATTGTTATGTGTATGTTGTATTGACTAGTGACTGTGAACCAAATTTCCCCACCGGGACATTAAAGCTTTACCTTACCTTGGGGGTCTTTCTGCTTCAGTCACATCTTGACATGTCCTGACCACAGTCTCAGGTGGATTTAAATCCTTGTGAAGGCCAGTATCGGCTGAAAAATTAGAAAAATATAGATTTGAACAACTATCAATGTGTTTACATGTATTGTAATGTGTAATGTGTACATGAAACCAGGTTAAACGTGTAAATGCACAGTACCGGTTACTTGTACATCTGTGTGTACAGGCAACAAATCAGTGATCATATTTCTCCTCTACACTGATCTTATTCTCAAAGCTTGCCTTTCCTATTTTATTGGTATTAGTGACAGCAGATATTTATCAGTCCTGACTTTTTTCAAATCTGTTTTGCTCTTAGTCTGAATTTAACAAACGGTAAAATGTTAAGTGGTGGAAACTAACTTATTTAGACTTTTAGAGGATCATTTGTGTTAGTTTAGGTTTTAGTTAGACTTTAAATTGAAGGATAAATCACTCTGTGTAATGACCTCTGCTTTCATTCAGCTGCTGTCACTCTGAGCTGCTCTACAGTCTTTGTTCATTATATGTTACGTATTTACATGGCAGAGAAATCAATATTCTCCAGGAGACATTTTTGTGATCTACAACCTTGATTACAGTAACCAATAACAAATATTTTGTAGGCCCACCTGTGGCCCACCTCACAAGAGTTCATTCATGTTTTACGCAGTTGCATCTAAAATCTTTCAATAATCTGATAACAACCTGCCAAATTACCCACAGTATGAAACCAGCCTGCCGGAAGTACTTCTGTTTGTTGGTCAGTGGAGATATCACCAGATTTAAGTTGGGCATAGATTCACATAGTAAACATGGTCATTAAGTCTGACTACATGTGTAACTGTTCCATTACTTTTGAATGCCTAGAATTTAAGGACTGTATTAAAATATCTATATCTCCCACACAGTCGTTTTCTATGTTGATGTAAACCTACTCAAATTAAAGCTGAGACTTTAATGTGATCAGTTATTTTATTTTAAATTGAATATGAGCCTGACAAATTAAAAAAATGCATAACTATCCAAATACTTAATGTGTGAGCAGCAAGGTGCCTAGCATTGTTGCCTCACAGGAAGAAGGTCCTGGGTTTGAACCCTTGTTGTCCCTGTTCCTCTCTTTGATGAGTTTGCATGTTTCCCCCATGTTAGTGTTGCGATTTAGAAATATCTGGGAAATTATAAACTTCACAGATGTATAACAGGTGAAGCAGTTACAAGAAAATGCATTTTTATTTTGTTTGGTCCAGATATTTTGTGCTTATTATGCTTTATTTCATTGAGTGTAATATGACAGTTTTACGACAGTATACAGTATGTCATGAGTCGGCACATAGGTGTGCGACAGTCGTTCAGTTTAAGTTCGGTTTTTATACAGATACGATATTGCTGTTTGAGCTCCGGCTGCAGTCTTTTGAAAAACTCTTATAAAAAAATAATGCAGAACCGGGAAAATAAAGTTGCCTAAACGGAAGATGGAGTCCTGTCTTTTTAAGGGTGCAACATTAGCATGGGCTTCTGCCGGGTGCTCTGGTTTACCTCCAAATTTAGTATCAAGACACAGACTGTTTCTCCTCACAGATCTGCTGTCTGGATGTGATGTCATGTTTGTCTCTTTCTGTGACTGACCCTCCTGTTCGTGAACCAATGTTTGATAACTTCTTCTCCAGATCATTCCTGCTGATCGTGTTCAAAATGCTCTTCATAAACTCCACAGCTCCAGCAAGTTCATATTTCTGCACCATCAGATCTACAACATGCTGCCTATTTGCCTTCTCCAGCTGCCTCGCTTTGATTGGTTCGATGTCGCCCACCTTTTCATTCTTGAGGGACCATATGAACCTATCAAATTCATCGTCTTTTAAATCATCCAGGATGTCGAGGAGGTCCCTCACCCTCATCTTGGCTGTTTGGTAAAATCAGAGAACATGAATAAGAGAACAGTTGTTTTTCTGTGTGTCTCCCAGTAGAAACTCATTCTGTGTTTGTACTGGATCTGACTCATTTGACAAAGATCCCAGTTTGGCTGCAGTTGTTTTAGTGTCACAAAAGCTCAAGATGATCTTCAGTAAAAAACATCTCATCACAAATCTACTCAGAAGCTATTCTGGAGCTTTCTATCACATTGAGTTTCCTCAGTTATCATAGAAATGTATGTGTTAAATTTAACAGGATTTAGCAGGATTTTAATAGTAGGCTACATATATGACTTAGTCATCAATTAAAAATGATCAATATAATGATCTTATGAGTGATCATGATCTAATGCTAAACCCACCTTAAGGCCTTTGTCGTTTCAGGTGATATTGTACTTTTACTGCATTTTCACAAACACATTTAAAGACCAAATCACAGAATAAGTCTGAATATCAGGTCGGTGCTTCTTTTTGTATCTAAAACTGAATATTGATCTCCTGTAAATTCACAATTCATTTCTAGAGTCTGACGCATGCATGTAGTTTAACGTTATCACTTGACTTTAAGAGTGGGACGCTCCAAGGATAAGATCAACCTGGGTATGTGCAGGCTGTTGTTTTTTCATAACTTCACGAATGAAAGATTATGGTGAATGGTTCTTTGCACCTGAACATGCAGTTGGACTGGTCTGATGGCAGTTCCAGAGGAGTCAAAGTTCACTGTGACTCTACAACAGTGTGACATTTTACTGTAATCCACCATCTACGGTGAAGTAGGAAGCCAACAATGTTCCAGTCTTTATAAATGATGCTTATAATAATAAAAAATGTGTCGTTTCAGGTGATATTGTACTTTTACAGAATTTTCACTTACAGACATTTTACAAGTAACAACTTATAAAATGAAGTGATTCATTAACATAAACTTAAACCATTAGACACTCTACCTCTAATCTTTCTTCATCTTCTAGAGTCTGAGAGGTAAACTAGTAACATAAAGATAAACTTTGACTCAGGTTGAAATCCAACAAACAGACTTCAGATAAACATGTGTGTGCTTCTTAACTGTGACTTCTCTCTATTTAGAGCGCAGCAGTGTCACATTAAATCGCTGTGAGGTCGCAGAAACCAGGAAAATAGGAAATAACGTTTAAAGACCCCAAACTATGTGATTTCATATTTTTCTGACGCAGTTTAATCAACTAATCAATTCATTTGAAAAATAATCAGCAGATTGATCAATACTCATCATTATCTGCAGCCCTGATATTAACACTCACCTGCCTCAGACTGCTGCTGCTTTCCTCCGCTGCTGACTGTAAAATGAAGTCTGTACGAATGTTCACTTTTATTCCCTACCTGTCTGCTCCTCCCTACTTCTTCTTTATCGGAAGTCACATGTGTGTAATTTGAGAGCTTTGTGAAGTTATGATGTTCATCTGCTGTTTGATACAAACAGACACAAAGACTTCATCATTGTAGTAAAAACACTTATTTTCCAGTAAATGTGTGTTCTGTGTTAACAGATGAAGTCAAACAGATAAATGTGCAGCTACAATCCACAGGGAGACTAAACTAGACCCTCTGACAGTGAAATAATGATCATAATACTGAAACACTCACACAATTTTCCACCAGTGTTCCACTGCAAGTGTGGCGGGAGCAGGAAACAAGGGAGAATTGTCAACAGTGTCACCAAGGGGAATTTTACCCCCAGCAAATTATAAAGGAGAGCTTAACCATGTGTGAGCGTAAAAGGTCACACAGTTCCAAAACATACTGGGAAGAGAATGTGTTCCATAACAAATTATAACTTTTATAAGTGGCTTGTCAGGACCACAATGAATTTACTAAATAATCAATTTCATAGCAGACACAAACTAAAAAGTCAAAAAACAGTCACCAATATATATTGTATATATTATGGGTATCAACCCCTACACAGTGATACAGGGGCCCAATAAAACAGCCAATAAGGCAGCAGAAGTGAAGGACAGGGCCCAGGCTTACCATGGCAGCAGGGAGCCAAAAGGGAGAAGAACCAAAAACAAAACACCACCTGAAACCACACCAACTGAAAAAGGGAACTGTGAGGGGGTACCACCACCAGGGAATTGGGACTGTTGCTAATGTAGGCCCACGGCAACTGTCCAGCAAAAAAGGAAACAATTAATAAAAGCAGGATATGTGTGGGTTTTTAAAAAAAATCACACATATACACCCATAACTTCACTGATGAAAGATTGTGATGAGTACAGAACATATTAATGACATGTTTAAAGAATAGAATCCCAGTAGGGCTCTGATATCTGCTGACTCAGGGCAAACTAAACGTGGTGAAGCAGCATCAAATTCCATGGTAAAACAATATTAAGTTGCAGTAGAAAGAAAGATTCGTTTTTTATCCCTATGAAGCAGACATAAAGAAACATACACAAATCAGTGGTACCTGTACACAATACAGGTACAATACAGGTACCACCAGTGGTATGCGAGTTTGCTCTAGTGGTACTTGGGGGAATGTCAGAAATACCTTTTAAAACATTAAATAAATTGATTGAAACACATTTAATATAATAAAAATAACCCTTAAAGAAAAATTATACCCAAAGTTCATTTTATTAAGTTAACTTAAGTGCACTTGGAAGTATAATTCCCAAGTTTACTTTATGTAGAAAGTATACTAATATCAATGTACTAGGGGTATACTAGTTATGAATATGTTAAGATACTAGTTATTTCTAGGCCACTTTTTATTTCATGAAAGTATACTTTGAAGTGAAGATTGAAATGACTTGAGTTAACTCAAATTTGGATTCATTTGGACCTGTAGGTAGATTTGTTAGGCGTATGTACACGACTGTACTTTTTAACATTGGTCATAAAAGTGGTACTTAGAACAAAGTATTTTCGCATGTGGTACACAATGTAAAAAGTTTGAGACCCACTGCTGTAAATAATGTAAATATCAGACTTAACATTTCATTTTAAACTATTTATCAAAGCCACATGCATTGCATTGATAAGATATATACATATTCTTCTTTTTTTTCAGCAAAGGACGCCAATTTAGCTTGGCCTCCGCACATACAACAGTGTGCAATGCCATGTTTCACCGCTCATTCACCACCTTACATTTAGAGGGGCGCTGTTTTACACATCATAACATGCTCAATAATTAGAGAAGAGAAATGAGGAGACGACAGAGGCACAACACAGACGGAGAACGTAAACTGTTTTTAAAAAGTGTTTTTATAAAATGACACGTACAGTCTGAAAAAGTGAGGACGTCATCTGCTTCGTTTTAATGACGAGTATTAGGGCGACGTGAGGAAAAAAACATAAAACTCGACATGTCGAGAATAAAGTTGAAATATCATGCCAACTTTAATCTCAGCGTGTCGACATTTAAATCGACATGCTGAAATTAAAGTCGAAATTTCGACAATATTAAATTGGCATGATATGTCGACTTTAATCTCGACAAAAATAGGAGAGAGCGCTGCAGCTGCATACCACTGGTTCATTGGAGGCAGGTTAATAATGTCAAGGTTGAGTCTCCCTCTTTACCACTGACACTGACAGCCCCATAGGCCCATCATTGTGACCGGCTCCTCGGTGACACCCAAGCCGCCCTGAGTGCACTGCTCCCCGGCTACAACAGTTTACCCTGTGCCGCAGTCGACAACACACGCTGGCACAACCTTTTCAACGTCCTCACACTAGGGCCAGTTGTTCTGTACCGTGCTGAAGCACGGATGTCCCCCCTCCCCTGTCCCCCTCAAACCCAACTGTACTCAAGCACGGTTGCCTCCGACACGCGTGCTGTGCACCGGTAAAACACAACACAGCCGATCAGTTAACACAACGCATTATGATAAAAAAGTGCAAGCTTGTTATTCTGAGTCATGCCTGTGTAGTATGCAGTACTAGATACTAGTGTAAAAAAGACTCTAGTAAAAGCAGACGTCCTGATTCAACTCTTTACGCCAGTAAAAGTAAGACTTAGTTTAATGACTTAGAAGTCGCCAAATGACTTTAACGAATTTCGTTAGTTTATATAATGCAGATTTGTAAAATATTACTTTTATGAAGGTCACAGTCACAGACAATAAACTTTCATAATTGTAGTAGCAGCGGTGCAGCAGATGTAATGAAGTCCACGCAGCACACTGGATGCAAACTAATATTAAGCCTATAGCCTTTTCATTATAATGTCGATGGACATAAATTGAGTTCTTTTGCCTTAATAATGATACAATAATACACAAAAAATGGTCGGATTGGGAACCCATACATACATAATGTCTCCTCGTTGCATTTAGTGTTGCTTGTGAAATGAACAGGGCTCAGCTAGTGTTGCATTTTAAAAAACGTCAATTTCCCAGGATTCCCTGGAAAATTCCCGGGATTCCCTGGAAAATTGTCTTCTTTTCCCGGCATTTAAAATGTCTTATTTTCGGGAAAAATATTAATCCCAGTGCGCATGCGTTACCAAGTGTACCGTGCCTAAGCACACCTCTTCCAACCATGCCGTGCCAGGGAAGTGTACCGTACTCAAGCACGGTACACTTGCACTCACACTAACCAAATAATCCGGATTTTAGGGGGGGAAACGTGCTTGGGCACGGTACGATTGCCTAGTGTGAGTACGCCTTTATGATAACAGTGTTTCTGCGTTAAAAGAGCGAGAATTACTTTGTTGCTAACCGGTTCTGAAATACAGTTTTACCAATTCATCTACACAAAGCATTTTCGTGGGCCAACCGATTGCGTACGTAAATGCACATAAATGACATACAATAAAAACAACATGCAATACAAACGTACATCAGGTAAAAAGACAGTGGGGGAACAAACACAGACCTCACACTCACCCTCACCACATCACCATGTCAACCTACCAAAACATTCATTCCGTCATAGATATAGGTTCAGCCACACATCCCAGCCCTCCATCACATGTAAAAACAGCCTTACAATCAGCAGCTCAGCAGCTCAGTTCCATGGCTTCTCTTTCTGTCTCTCTCACACACGCTTCATAAGGTGACTCTCGGAACTCGGGGAGAGTTGTTCTGTCTGGATTTCAGCCACCATCCAAAAGCAAGCGGCTGTTATCCAGACAGTGCCCAATGTTCCCATCGCTTCCCCTACAGAGGCGCTCTGCGGGGGCTGTCAGTGAGCCAAAAGATAAAAAAAGAAATGGAAGAATTAGTCAAATTAAATTTGCCTCAAACGTTTACATGGAGTATAAATGTTCATTTGAGATGATGTTGGCCTATTTGTTCTCTAATATTGAACATTTATTGATGTGTCACATACAAACTGTACACGTACAATTGCAGTGAAATTAATGAATTGCGAGAATCCCGATTGTGTAAGCAAGATTACAAATAAGAATATAAAAATATGCATAGGCCTAAATATTTAAATATATATTGTTGTTCTTCAACTAAAAACGCCTCTGCGCACATGTGGAGGACAGTGTTTGGGGCCCTGCAAAGAAACTCAGTTAATACCACTTTAACAATACTTTATTACAAGTAAAAGCTCTTCTTTCAAAAAAATGTACTGAGGTAAAAGTACAGAAGTAGCCTGTTATTAGTACAGCTGACTGACATTTACTTCAAGTCTGGTCAAAATGGAGCTCATTTATTTACTGCTGGATAGTTTAGTCCATCATATTTTCTCTGGTGATCATTTTGTGAATAAAATCGCAGTAACTGTGATGGAAGCTTGTGGGCCTAAATTAGACTACTTTAATATTACACTCCCGCTACTTTATATTTCTACTCGGCTACATTTACAGATGAAGATTTAAGACACAAAACATATACCAAATGATTTTTAAAAAGTGAAGCATCATAATAAATTCGACCAGTAGCTACATAAATTATAATTATGTTAAATGAACATTCAAATGATTATATGTAAAAACAAACAAAAAACAAACAAACAAAAAATAACTGGGGGGGGGGTAATATTTCGAGAAAAAAACTCTGAATTTCTGAGATTAAATTGGCAAATTTGCAAGAAAAAAACTCCAAATATTTCCCAGAAATAAACGAGTAAATAAACAAACAAATTGTTGTTAATAAAAATGTTATGGAGCGCTGCCACGTGGTCGCAGTGTCCTTGGTTCGGGTCCAGCAGGGAACCCAAGCATGCTGCAGGTCTTTCCCCTATCTCTCTCCCTGTTTCCTGTCCGCCTCTCTGCCAGTTATAAATAAAGGCCAAGACATTTTATCATCATAAATTATTCTAATTCAATTATTATTTTTCTTCTTTAAAAAAAAAAACAGACTTGTTGTTCTTCTTTTTTAACCATACCACAATTATCAGGACACCCATGACAACAATATGAGCAATCATTTCACTGTTGGCTCTTGTAATAAATCCTCTTTTGAACTGAAGGAAAGTTTTCAGATTTATGACTGAAAAACTGTAGATAAAAACAACAACCAGGGACCACAGCAGGGATAGCAGTTTCACTTTTTAATGTTTTTTTAAAACAACAAATTCCGTTTTTTGTAAATATATTGATTTGCAAATTTGCAAAATAGCTGCTAAGACGTGTAAAACCTTTCAAATGAAGAGTCCATTTGTATGAACGTGCAATTTAATTTTAAATTCAGTTTAATAAACAAACAATATAACAACACTGTTACAACTTAAAGTGGTCAAACAAACAAACAAAAACAAAAAAACTAACAAAAAAACACATTTATTATTAATTTAATATTGAGATAATTGTTTATTTTGATATAATTTGTGTATTCAATTGAACTACTCAGACATTCCCAGCATCACTGTAATGATGTTGTGGCTTGTTTGTGAATTGCTGTTCCATAAAACAAATGAGAGAACTTGTATGCTGCAGTAGAGTGAGCAGCCTACATTTTTCTCCTATAAATCATTTTGAAGCCTTTTAGGGTATATGGTGTTGATATGTAGCCAGCAGAGTGCGCCATATGATCTACTACGGCTTAATTTAACAGAGCTTTATCAGTCACCTACATTTGTTACTATTTCCAAGTTAACCCTTTGCAAGTTTTCACATGTTGATTTTCTCCCTTTTGTCTTGGACAGCCACACGCAGAGAGGAGAGGAAGGTTTTGGCAATATAGAGCCTTTTCTGTGATGCCCATTGAAATGAAATATTTTCTTTCTTTAGTCCAGTTCTTGTAATGATGATGATGAGTTTCTATAATGTTTCATATGATGTTGGTGGTTATACATAGTTTATATATTGGAATATTGCTTTGTGTGGGTTTTCATATTATAGTTGACAAAAAACAGAGCCGCCGACAGGAGGGGTGCTGAGCTGGGCCCTCTTAACCACTTCCTCTGTACTACTAACTACAGATTAGCAATAGTTATGTATGAGTCATTACAGGAAGTGCAACATTGTCTCAGCAGGGTTTACCAATGTTGCCCTTCCTGCAATGACTCATAAATAACTATCGCTATAGCTACCATATGTATATGACAAACCAAGCCTTGTCATTGATCTGTGGTTTCAACTCCCTGAACATCGCATTGCAATTTACTAGGGATGCACCTAAATGAAAATTCTTGGCCGAAACCGAAAACCGAAAATGAGGAAACCAAGGCCGAAAACCGAAACACCGAAACACCGAAAGAAATTATTATGCCAATTATTAGTACCATTGCATTTATGGCTATGACTGTGTACTAACCTCACTAAAATCAAGGCATTGCAATTCAAAGAATAAATCAATTACAAAAGTATGAAAATATTTATTTAGCAATGACATTACAACAATGCACAATATAAAATTAAATTAAGTTAAAAATATCACTTAGTGTTACGCTTGGTGGAGGGTTTCGATCGGAATCGGTCTAATAAGCAGCAACACAGAGCTATAAGCACGCTTTACTCTCACACGCGCTGCATTTATAGTCACACATACACACACACCTTCTCCTGTGCTGTGTGCTTCTCCGTCTCTAAGCGGGTTCTCCGCATCCATCGCGGCCCGGATCATTTCTGGTGCGCGCTGCTTTAATCCCACATCCAAGTAATGATCTTTATAATGCGGATCAAGTACAGTCGCGATGAAGTGCAGAGGATACAAATAGATCTCAGTGAAACGTGTGCTCACAGACTCTAAGAGTGTACTTCACTTTAGTACTGCAATTAAAGGAATAACGTCTGCTACAGATGCATCAGAGGAGCTGATCTCTTTAGTTAGCTGTTTCGGCCGTGTTGTTTCGGTGATAAAAGTATTTCGGCCGAAAACCGAAAATGCGCTTTTGGGCCATTTTTGGTGCATCCCTACAATTTACTTTAGTACCTAAATTGTCACTGTCACTGAAATGGTGATAAACACACTGTAAATGATTGCTGTAAATTTACAGCAGGATTCCAACAGTATTAACCTGTTATTTTAAAATACAGCACTTTACTGTTAATGCACACATAAATCTGTCAATTGACCGCCTTTTTTACAGAATTATAATGTATTCCTAAAATACAGCACTTTACCGCTTATAAATCATCCAAAGTATCTAAACTACAGTATCATGCAGAATTTTTTTAATTCTGGGAAGGGCAATTCACCTGAACAGCACATGTGAAGCTGGGTCTGTTATTTTCTTCATCCATCCCCATCTTGCTAATTATTTGGTGAGTAGCAGTTTTATTTAATCTATAAATTGGGTACTCCACTAAACTGTTATGTTCTGGTCATTTGGTTTATATTTTTCAATATATTACGTCAAAAAAGTCAAAAAAGGTGATGTAGCATGTCAATATTTCTGAGCCCATGTATAGCACCATTTTCAGCAAAAAAGGTTTTCAGAGAGAAGGCTCTGTATTGATTGGTTTTGTTTGCACTTGTTTCAACAAGCAATAAACTGCATGTGCAGTTTATGAAAATAAAGTGCAATAAGAAGCTGTGGATTTTTTTTCTCTCACAATTGTACATTACATGATGAAAAATCAGTGATTTAGCTCTGTTCTTGATTCACAAAGCACATTTTGTTGTGATTATACTGTAGATTTTGTGAAGACTGACAATGTATTTTTAAACATGTAGGTTAACTGTAAAATATTGTAATTTTAAAAACAGTCCATGCTGTATTTTTCATTAACAGTACAAAACTGTCAACTTTAGCGACAGTAAAAACATGTTAATTTTACAGTAACATAATGGCAACCCTGCTGCCAGTTGTTTACTGTTTTTTTACAGGAACATTTCTGTGTAGGTTTCAGCTTATTCTTAATATTTTACTCTCTAATTTATTATCACAACCAATATTTTATAATATTAATATTATTATAATAAAATGAACTTTACATAGAGCAGTCATAGCAGTTAATGCTGCTCTGTGTGGCTTTTGACAGTGTGGTTCAACAGGTAGGATAAACAGCTTTTTGACTTTACATCATGTCCAAAAACAGCCAGATAGTGTTGAACCATCATGAAACACTTTCTTATAAGGGATTCATAATGGCTTTATTGATTAATAAATCATTTACTAATACAAACTCTCTTTATCTTATCAGGTCTGAAACTGATCAGATGGAACCCTCCAATGGACTGTGGGACCACCCCTCTTCTTTCACAACAACAAAAAATAATTTTATATTCAGGAAACATCTGATGTCTTTTTATGAACTGAGAAACCAAAGACAGAATATTAAAGACTTGTTAGTTAGTTAGTGAAGACATGATGACTTGTGAGGACTGTAGTTCTTGATGCAGGTGCTTCTTGTTATTTATATGTTTTTATAGTCTGTGATATCAGGTGAGGGCCAGAACCGGCCTCGAAGTGGGCGGTCATCTACCTTTATTGTTGAGGGAGGGAGAGAGTGGAGGAGGAAAGAAGTCTGGGCGCGGCATGGTCCAACTGCTGCCTAGACTCACCTGTGACTATACCTCACACTGTAACGACGCCAAGATGAGCCGACTGACTCTGCATTTGCAGGTGACCATCAGCTTCCAAGTTATTCCTGTTTCATCGTTCCAGGTGTGTCATTGTCTTCTCATATATTTCTATGCATACTGAAAAGTAAAGTGTGTGTGTGTGTGTGTGTGTGTGTGTGTGTGTGTGTGTGTGTGTGTGTGTGTGGGTGTGTGTGTGTGTGTGTGTGTGTGTGTGTGTGTGTGTGTGTGTGTGTGTGTGTGTTAGTGTGTGTGTGTGTGTGTGTGTGTGTGTGTGGGTGAAGAAACAGCCACAATAAGTTTATCTGCCATTGTTTAATTTGTTTCGGGCAGAAATAAATAAATTGAAACATATGTTGATAAATCAGATGACTTGATATCGCAACAGTTCAACTATTCGAAGCTTGTAAAGCGCAGTTTCAGGAGCGGGAACACACCACCCCAACCCTCTTCCCTCTCTTTCGCTCTCGTATTCGAGTCCTTATTGTTAATATTCCCTAACCAGTATCCAAATATTCTGTGTTACAGTCTGAGAATAACTGCATGGAGGCAGCTCGAAGATCTCATGGCAGATCTCTTGATCTCTTTTGACTCTCGAGAGAGAGAGCGTCCGAGAAAAAGAAAGAGGGTTGATTTAGAGCAGGGCGACAGGTAGATGTGACGTCTCCACATGTTATTTACACATGTAAATATGTCGGATTTCAGAGAATTAAACACATATTTTCTCCTTCACTAAAGCCCTGCCCGGAAAAGACCAAAGCTGGACCCGCAGATCCAACCTGCTGCTGTATCATGAGGTCCATGTAAGTATTTTTCTGGTTGGTCAGAATAATTAGGCCAAAAATAACAACAACAAATATTAAAAACAGATATTATTATTATAAAGACCTATGAGACCTGCAGCCTAACTTGAGAGTGTGAAGGCCTCAACCATTACTTCAACAGTATGAAAAGTTATTCTAGCAATCTATCAATAAATAGTTTAGGGGATTTATCAAACATGGGATGAGGGAGACTCATGTTGAGTTTTTTACTCTCACATTCAAATATTCCGCAGTGTGAATTCAGCCTCAGCTCAGAATAAAACTTAATGTCCTTCTTTTATAATACTTCAATGTAATGTTGCGGAAGCAATGAGGAAGGAAGAGGGCACAAAGTTCTGAGATTTTTTCAAAGTAGAAAGGTCCAGAGCAGTCAGCGTTATATATTGCGAGTATCAATCCTTACACACTGCTAAAAAGGCCAACAAGCCAGTGATTGGGCTGTGGCTGAAAGAGTAGGGAAGATCCTAAAACTAAAACATCACCCCTGACCCTGCACACCAACGAACAAGGGGACTGTGAAAGGACACCACCTTAGCTCGCTTGGCCCACAACACCTGGAAAAAAATAGAAAGAGGCCTGGTGTGAGGCACCAATAGACCATAATACAACCAACTGGCCTTAAAAGTCATTCATACACACACATCCCATCATTTACACAAAAAAGAGGAAGTTCGGAGAGGCTCGTGGCCGAATGGTTGCAGTGCATACCCGCACCGACCCAGGTTCCTGTCATGCAGGGAACTTTTGTTGCTTGTCGTACCCATTTCTCTCTCTTTCTCTCTCTCTCTCTCTCTCTCTCTCTCTCTCTCTCTCTCTCTCTCTCTCTCTCTCTCTCTCTCTCTCTCTCTCTCTCTCTCTCTCTCTCTCTCTCTCTCTCCTGCCACTGAGCAATGGTACAGCCAGGGATTTTGGGCCTCATGAAAAGACATTGCGCCTCATGCCCCCTCACAAGAACTACTTAAATCACACCTTAACCGCTCTTGCTCCCCTTCCTCTCAGTTCTCACATCCCTCTCTCCCAAACCCTTTCTAACATTCTCCCTCTTTAATTTGATTTCAGGAACCATGGGGGTCCACCCAGAACAGGAAGATGACCGCAAGATGGGGCCTTATATGTCATCTCTTCAAATGTGTCTAATAATGCCTTATTAACCTACTTTTTCTGCACTGCTAACTGTTATAATAGTGCATGGCTTAAGTGTTTAACCTTTAACTGAATGTATTTGTTATTGCATCCAACACTTTATAAGATTAATATTATAATAAAAATGAACTTTACATAGATAATAATATACATAATGAAAACATTACAACATGTCCAAAACCAGCCAGATAGTGTTGAACCATCATGAACTATAACTGACAGGCTCATGAATGAATGTTAGCTGTGCTTCTCCTGCTTTGATATGTCAACGTGTGCTGAGAAAAAGATGAACTGCGGCTCCTTCTGACTGAAGCCTTGTGTATTCTCCATTTAGTGAACGCACATAAACACACCAGCAAGATAGCAAGATTATTGCCCATATCTAAATCTGCCACTGTTGTATTGTCCATACAGAACTGACTGTGGATGCATGAAAAGCTTCTTTAAGGCATACCAAACATAATCTGCAGAGTGGCCACAGCATTTCTTCTCTTGGTCTGTAAGTAGTGCAACTCTAACTACTTCATCATCAATGTTAATAAAACATAAGAAATGCAACGCCACCCTGTAAACAGTTCATTTGCAGAGCAGGGTTGCGTGAGGAAACATAAATTCCCTCTAAGCCTGCATGTAAATACTGGGGTGTTGCCTTTTGATCAAACAGAGCCCTATCAGAAGCGTCCGAACAATAGAGAGATGGGTGCAGTTTCTTCAGGGGAAAAAGGTAAATGTTATAACTTAATTCATTTTGTATTGTTGGGCCAACTTTTTATAAGTGAATTAGCTAACTGAGTCTTGGAAGATGACAAAAGTAGCAGCAACATGGTGACATGGTAACAAATAGTAGCTGCAGTTGTTTGCAGTTCAGAATCATCCACTAAGAAGCTGTTTTGGTTTCTTGCTATATGCTACACAATCCTCACTGCAAACAATTCATTTGCAGGGTGGATGTAACCTTTGATGATGCACAATAAGAAGCATCTCTTTTCCTTTATTAACACTGATGATGAGGTTGTTAGTGTTACACCACTTCTCCTGTTCATCCATTTCCTGCCTGTACACTGACTCTCACGGTACTGCATTGAAGCTTTCCATGCATTCACAGTCTCCCTCACT